>NW_021604669.1:6210409-6265847 GCF_004785775.1 Grammomys surdaster | reverse complement strand
AGATAGATAGATAGATAGATAGATAGATAGATAGATAGATAGATAGATAGAGAAAATGCAGCTCTATTGAAGACTCCTTTCCTTCTCTTCCTTCCACTGAAGCATTTGAGGAGGGTTTGTAGAGAAGGTGAGGAAAAATCTTAAATGGTCCCTGCCATACTCTGTCAAAAATAAGAGTGAAATGCAGAAAGATGGTTAAACACATGGTCTCGGTTGTCAATTAGTACCTCCTTTGGATTCTCATTTGCTACATCATAGAATCCCACGCAAACAAGAGGGACTCAACGAATACCTGATAATTCAGAATTAGGTTCTCAAATCCAAACTGTAACTCTGACTTCTAACACACGGTACTGTGGGCTTCTCCACAACCCAAGCACCCTGTCATCCACTT
Organism: Grammomys surdaster; assembly: GCF_004785775.1. NCBI lineage: Eukaryota > Metazoa > Chordata > Mammalia > Rodentia > Muridae > Grammomys > Grammomys surdaster. The sequence continues at coordinate 6,265,453 of NW_021604669.1, read as the reverse complement.
TGGTGAAGACTAATGTGATGGTACAGAGGGAGATTGTTTTGTCCAATTCCTGCAGGATATTCTCTCTTCTCAGAGTTCTTTGTAGAAATCTTGACTAGAGGTGGTAACATGGGTGTTGTGTGGTGTGATGGTTGAAGCAGGCAGGCATAGTGGTATGTGACTCTAATCCCTCCCCACAACAGAAACATTGCAAATCCAAAGCTGCCCTGGGTTGCATGGCAATATCCTATCTAAAAACAAGAACAAGAATTGAGGAACCAATCTGACCAGACACCAATCAGGACACACAGTCCAGCTTTTATCCTTGCCAAGATCTATATTGAAGACTTTGGTTTTCTGTTTGTTTGTTTGTTTGTTTGTTTGTTTTCATACTTTCAAAATTAATTAAGCTAGCTATAGTGTTGGTGGGTTTGCTTTCTATGGAGCTGGGGATGCAATTCAGGGCCTTGTGTATGCTACACAATGGACCTACCACTGAGCTATACCCTCAGCCTATGGCGGTATCTTATAAAGGAAATTATTGTTTCTTGTTATACAAGTATTTAAATAAGAACAGTGTTACTGTTGATATATTCATATAACAGCAATTAAGCTATCAGATTGTATACAGAGTTACAGATGGTAGGCTTGCCCCATGGGAGTCTCTGTTCTGATAAATAAATTGGCAAACAGTAACCAGATAACCCCTGCTATGCCCATGAATCCAGACAGCTGAGGAAGCCCTGGCAGATGGACAGAAGCCCTGTGCCTAAGCCTTGGCCTGCCAGTTAGCAGCATTTTGACCTCAGTGAGCTCTGAGCATCATGTCCTCTACAGAACAGGGGGATGGGTGGTGGGGAATGGCTGTAGTTAATTTGAAAATATCCATCTTACTTAATAGACTGTGAACAAGAACACGTTTCTTACACATGAGCAAATCTCCCCCTGCCGCTCTGCAGAGTGCTTGGTTCACAGGGAGTACATTGTTGAATGAGCTGAAGGGCTGTGGACATTTTTTCTTTTCTTCTCTCTGCCCATTTTCTTAACCTCTAAGGCCTCCTTTAGCTTTGCCATTCTCTCTGCTTGTGCCTTGCATTCCTGTGCTCCTTTGACCCTCACGTTTGCTCATCTCCCAACTGGGAGTCCTGCTTCCAGCCCCCACATTCCTGTCAGAGTTATCTCTAGAATGTGAGTCAGATTGCATTCCTCCTCCGCCCCTGAAACTTTCCAAACAGGAGCCTCAGTAGGCTAAAGGCCAAGCCCATGAGCTTGGCATAGAAGGCCCTTTACTCTGTAGCCTCTAGAGTCTGCTCATCTATTTATCCAGTGACTTCCTTCACACTGCACCATCACTTTTGGGCCATTTGGAGTTCTCCCAAGGTCCCAGAAGACATTTATTATTTTAGATAAAGGGCATATTTGTAAGGCTGTCATGAAAAGTAAAGAAAGTGTAAAATGCAGAAACACAATAAATCGTAAATCAATCTATTAGCTATTCAATTGTCTATTCACATTACAAATGTTAGGATGGATGGCTCTTGCTTGTATAATTAGCCTGAGTTGCCCTAACTATGTCATAGAATGAGTAACTTAAACAATAGCATGCTTTTATCTCAAGGACCATGATCAAGTGCAGCAGACTTGGCAACTGATGAGGGGAGGATCTGAAGCTTGCAGATGCCTGTCTTCTGGTTTTGTGCTTACATGGAACAGGGACAGGAAAAGAGGGAGAAAGAGCACAGAAATGAGCAAGGACAACCTTTCTGGTACCTTCTTCATATGCCATCATGACCTTGTCTGACCCTAACTACCTCTGTTAATCCGAAAGATGCAAGGAGAAAGAGCCAAAGTGATGATGGCCAAATGAATTAAAGCAAGCAATTAATTAAAGCAAGCCTATTTTATTCATGTATATACAGGCTGGCTCTGTGTTAAGGGAGGGTTCAAGAGGTCAGCATTGGAATGTGGAAGATAAGGTTTTTATATCTCAGGGGTACAGGGTTTCCAAATGGGAGGTTGACAGGCAAATAGGTGGGGTTACAGAGCAGAATATATCAAGGTAGTCATAGCAACGGGTGGTCATAATAATTTTGGAAACAAAGGTATGGTTGCAAGATGGTGGTTGACAACCTCCTGAAACAAAGGCACAGTTACACGTCGATCATAACAACTTTTTGAAACAAAGACATGGTTACTGTTTCCTGGAACAGGCAGTCCAGAACCATTTGTAGTTAAGGTTACAGGTGGGGCATAGCCCAATCTTTGAGACATAGAGATTTAATCATAAACAGGAAAGAATATAGTTTGTCTTTATTATAAGATGGCTTTCAAACCCAAGATGGAGGCAGACCGGTTCAGAATAGTAGCAACTTCATCTTAAAGGAAGGCATTCTACATTTGAAAAATAATAACCATATTTAACTAGAGTCGTTATGGAAAAAGTGGGAAGTTGAAAAGTGATGAGAACTTAGAAAGGAGAGACAGTCAAAAGCATCATGAGATAACCCTGTATTTGCCAATGAAAACATGAATGTTATCTCACAAATGATGAAGATGGTGTGGCAACCAGATTACTGATATACTACCACAGGGAGCTACCAAGATGCTCATTTTAGTGATCTTATTTGTGAGAATTCATGTTAAGAAAATGATTCTAATAGTCAGGAGAGGTACGTGTATCCAGTTATTGTCTATATTATGATAATCATAGTATCTATATATTATTTATTATATTTAGTACATTAATTAATATAATTATAAATGTACTTTTACCATACCTGGAAGTAATTCATAGAGGACTAGGCAAACTGTTTGTCAGATGTACCGATACATACTTTTATCATTTATAAAGCAATTAGACAGTAAGGAAAGGGCTGGTGTGATGGCTCAGTAGTTAAGAATGTGTACTGGGCTGGCAAAAGATCCAAGTTTAGTTCCCAGTGCCCACGTTGAAAGACTCTCATGTAATTCCAGCTCTATGGCTTTTGTTACCGTCTTCTGGACTCCATGGGTTCCTGTACTTAGGTGTGTATACCCCCAGCACACATATACAAATAATTTAAAAAAAATAAGAAAGAATAATCTAAAATGTGCATGGTAGAGATAACAGAAAAATCTTTGAACAATCAAAACGTAAAGCTATAGCTGCACAGCCTCCCAACTATATAAAGACAATGTCAAAGTTACACAGTAACAGTTACACAGCAGCAGAGGTCAGTAAGGATTAAAGGTATCAAAGACTATTTGTCAGGGCAATGAAATCATATGCCAACATGTATTATATTTGAAAGGCACTGGCATTTTTATTTTTATTGGATGTTTTATTTACATTTCATATGTTGTCCCCTTACCCCATCCCCCACCCACCCAGTTACCCCCATCCTCTCACCCCTCCTCCTGCTTCTCTGCGGATGTACCCCTACCTAACTCCCACTCCCACCTCCCCACCCTCCAATTCCCACTCCCTGGGGCGTAGAGCCATCATGAGGCCAAGGATCTCTTCTCCCACCTATGCCCACTAGGGCCCTCCGCTCTTACGTATACAGCTGAAGCCATGGATCCCTCCCTAAGTGTTCCCAGGCTGGTGGTTTAGACCCTGGGAGCTCTGGTTGGTTGGTATCGTTGCTCTCCTCATGGGGCCACAAACCCTTTCAGCTCCAATGGTCTTCACTCTAACTCCTCCATTGGGAACCCCATGATCAGTTCAATGGCTAGTTGTGAGCATCTGCCTCTGAATATGTCAGACTCTTGCAGACCTCTGAGGAGACATCTATATCAGGCTCTTATCAGCAAGGCACTGGCATTAAAAAAGAAAAAAAATCTACGCCAATAAAAGGTGATCTAGCTACAGTCACAGCTTCACAACATAGCCTTTGTCTGTTGTTGGCCTGAATAAACACTTGGTTTTCAGTGACACAAGTAAACTGACAAAAATATTTGGGTCAGTATAGTGGAGAGAATGTTTGTTTCATAATGAAGCAGGGAACAGTGAGGACTGGGAGAAGCAGGGGAAGGAGGAAGTGGACTTGAGCTATTAAATGCACTAAATGCTCTAGCCAAAGGGTACTTGTTAGAGCAGGAGAGGCAGTGTGAAGGAACCATCAGAAGGGACCCTCAGTGAAGAGAGGACATCATTCATATCCAGCTCCTTCTCAGTTGCAGGAGATGCAGAAAAGCAGGAAAACCGGATGCTGATGACAGTTTTGATGGTGTTGTAATCTGCTCTGATAGATCTTGTTTAGTAGTAACTTTGCTGAAGGTTCAGAGAAAGAAGAGGCAACCAAGTTGTTAAAGGGTGACAGTTTCCAGGCCAAGGACATGCACTCACTATTTGGTGTGATAAAGTAGCAGTCTTGAGAGTCATACGGATGCAATGTCAAACAAACAAAATTGCATCTCCATTGTGCACAGAGTTTGTGTTCTAAACAAGTCTCCTGGTCTTGCTCTGTACCAGCAATCTCACTTCTAACATCTGCTGCATGTCTCTCTGAAGAGTTGCCTGGGTTATTGCTGCCCAGAGTTGGTCCCTTTCCTCCTGATACCAGCCTCAGAAAACTATTTCCCTCTAACCCTCAGACCACACTCTAGGACACAGGCCTTGCGTCAGAGTTGAGCCTCCATTCTGGTCAACACAGGTAGACTCAGAGCAAGGCTAGAGTCATGGGAAAGAAAGAATCAATTACTGGGATCTTTAACTTTAAGTTTTTCAAAACCTATTTTTAATGATTGTTCATAAATGCTTTAACTTCCCTTGCAGCCCACAACCCACTAGAGGTAGTGGAAAAGAAAGGGGTATGTGAGGAAAGTAGGCCTGTTTAAAAAGGTACTATGGTTCTATGGAGCAACTCCCATCTGCGTTGTCTGGAAATAGGCAGTTCAGTTCACAGGTCAGCAGACAGTGGCAGCTCAATCCACTCGCAAACACTTCATGGATACACCAGAAGTCCAGTTTGGTAGAGTTGTGATAGCAAGGATGAATCAGCAATGGTGGCACTACCTAGCAGAGACAGCCAGGCCTCAGCCTCAGCATGGGTCAGCAGGAAGGACCTGGAAGGACACCAGGAGATGTTCTCAGCTGTGCCTCTCTCAGCAAATAGAAGATCAGCAAAGACAAGACCAACAAGCATTGCACAGCTAGCTCTATCAGTAAGCCAAGCTCAGCCTCCATCACTGTCCATAGAGTCCTTTTAATACTCTCTCCAAACATCAAACATCACATATCCTTTATGAGTCTTGCCTCAGCATATGTGTGTGTCTGTCTCAGCTGACACCACTCTGCCAATCAGCCCAAATCCAAAGAAGCAGTAAGAAACTGCAGCACACCACTAGAAGTTTTTAGTGTGTTTCTCTCTAAGGAGTCCCAGCAAATATAGCTCAACTACACTATGTTAAGTGGATTCAATACATGGGTGTCATTAGCAAAGAATCTTTCATCACTGGTCCTTTTACATGCTTGCTTTAGCAGAACATTCTCCTGTGCCTGCTTCAGTGAAATGTTCCTTCATGAGTCTGCCTTAGTCTTTCACCTGAGACCACCTCAGCTAAACATTCCTTCACGTGTTTGCCCCAGCAAAACACCATCCAACCAACTTTCCAAAGAACCCTTAACTTTCTACTTCACAGTTCTTCAGAGGCGTGGTGGGAAGCCTATAGTCAAGGAGTATCTGTCAATGGTCAGCCAGTCAATAAATTCTGTTGCTTATTATTAGAAACACCACACTCTTATGAACACCAAATATGGGTTCCCTGTTGGATTTTTCTGGAAAAAAATTAGATAAATGTCCCATCTATTAGATAATAGGTAGACACCTTAAAAGTGGATCACTCCCTCAGTGCAGCCCTGCCCTCCAGAGGAAACCAGTGAGCTATAACTGGTGAACATCTTCACGTCTAAATATTCCTTTGAAATAAAGTATATTATTTCACATGAACTCGAATGTATAACACTGTGCTCTAAATCTGACTCTGCTTTTACTTTGCTCTTCACTCTGCTTACTAGTCCTTGGTCCAGGTTTCATGCCATTTGCTGTTTCAAATACTGTATGCATGGCAGTGCCTGACCTCTCTTGTCCTTGCCTGTCCATCACTGACACTTTAGCAGGGGAGAGGTGGGACTCCATATGCACTGCCAATTGGAAGACAGGTTGGCAAGGTCATCCTGCAGAAGAATCAGAAAGGACACTTGATCATATTCCAGTCTTGTATTCTGTGGTGTTTGTATCATATAGTATTTAGGAAATCCAAGACCTGGAGATAGGCAGCAGTATGTGGGAACTAGTTATAAATCTCCAGGGAGCCAAAATAAATTTGCATGAATTTCTTGAGCAAGATTATATATACTTCCATTAAAAACCTCAAATTAGGGCTGGAGAGATGGCTCAGAGGTTAAGAGCACTGACTGCTCTTCCATAGGTCCTGAGTTCGATTCTCAGCAACCACATGGTGTCCCCCAACCATCTGTAATGGGATTCAATGCATTCCTTTTGTGTGTGTCTGAAGACAGCTATAGTGTACTCATATAAATAAAAGTAAATAAATCTTTTACAAAAACACCTCAAATTATATCAATCTAAATAACTGTACTAGACTCACACCACTATGACAAAATGAGATAAACAATTTGCAAAGAGGAAATAGTTAATGTGGCTCGCTGTATCAGCGGTTTCAGCCCATGGTCTCTTAGCCTATGTTTGGATAATGCAACACAGTATAGAAAATTCATGAAGTCTGGGTAAGAGGTATATCTCGAAAATACATACATTCTTCAAGGAGCTGCCAAGAATAATCTACTTCCTTTACTAGGCCCCACCTCCAGAATTTCTACCACCTCTCAATAGCTCATCAGGCTATGAATTGATCAATCAGTTAATCCACTGATGATGTCAGAGCCCTAATGATCCAGTCAACCCTCTGAACACTACTGTGGTGACAATGCAGCCTTCAGTGTGCGAGCTTTTAAGGGGCTGCTTTAGATGCATCAGTGCATCTCAAGAGCAGATACAGTAGTCATTGTGCACTGCTTCCTAGACTATTATCGTGTCTCCTGGGCTGACTAAGGCTCAGTGCATCTCATGGGTAGAAGTGTTCTGCTCCTGTCACTCACTGCTTCACAGCTCTGTGTTCAGGGACATCCCATTGGTAGCTTGAAAGAAGCCACAATGGGAATTATACTGCAGAAATCAGCAAACCCTATAAATGAGTGTTTTCTTGCTCACTGACAACTCATCGTTAAACATTTACCAGTTCACCAGACACCAGCATTTACTGCATTGCAAATGGAAAAACAAAGCTCCAGCAGCTTAGCCACCTGCCCAAAGTCAGACAATTTGAAACTAGAAGAAATTGGATTCCGCCCCGGGGCTACCACAGTCTTTATGCTTTACTTTGATGAAAATGCATTAGAATGTTAAAACTATAGAATTCTCCATCCTTTATCACACCATTGACTGTATTTAGGTCATTTTATTTTATTTTTTAAAAATCTGTTGGTTGCTAGCACTCAAGTCCAATGTGAAATCAAGAGAATGTCAGTTCTGAGAAACTTCTGATCCCTTACTGGACTTCATTAATTCCTCCTGGGTGAGCTTTGTTCTGAAAGATGGGTGCTGTTGCTAACAGGGTGCATGAAGAAAATAAGCACGGCTCTTAGAGAAGCATTGCTAAGTTACACAAAGTAACCACTGCACATGACAGCCAAGGTATTTTAGGTATTGTTTAACTCAGAAAGATCGCTTAACACATGCATCTACTTGCAGACTAGAGGCCCTGACTATGTCTGTTTGTGTCACAACTCTGGGATTTGTTTAGAGCAGTGGTTCTCAACCTTCTTAACGCTGTGACCCTTTAAAACAGTTCCTCATGTTGTGGTGACCTCCAACCAGAAAGTTATTTCATTGCTACTTCAAAATTGTAATTTTGCTACTGTTATGAATTGTAATGTACACATTTGTGTTTTCCTACGGTCTTACGTGACCCCTGTGAAACAGTTGTTTGACCCCTAACTGCAAAAGGGGTCATAATCCAGAGGTTCAGACCTACTGGTTTATAAAGAAGTCACTTTGTAATTTTGACACAATGATTTTGATAAAAATGAGTTCTAATGTGGCTTTGTTCAAATACTTTAGAATCAAATAATTTCTACTATAGGAATATGAGTCAAACATAATTTTATATTCTTATCAGTTCTTAGTGTCCCAGTCCACTAAAGTGGTTAAATACAAAGATAGACTAAATAAAAGTAGACAGATATGAATGCATTGGATTTCCTAGGCCAACATTTTTTAAAAAGTGATTTCTAAAATGAGAAGACTGAAGGGGTTGTAAAGGCAGCCAAGCTCCTCCTGTCATCACCTCATGGCTTATCATGATTCACCACAGCTCCATGTCTATTCCTAGGGAATTCCATTTATTTAGCTTTTTATATACTAAATCCATTTTATATACTAAACACTAATTCTGTGTATCTCCTCTATTCTCCAAAAGCAAGTAGACCTTCAGGTGTTATATAGATGTTTGACAATAACTCATTTTATTAATTAAACCATTTCATCTTCCAAAGACCCTAGGATGTATGTCATTACTAGTCGATAGATGAAACAACTAAAATGTGGAGGTTCCACCACTGCTGTGATTCAAACTTAAAAAGGCTAGCTTCAAGTATTATGCCCTTACCCACAAGAGGTGCCCAGGAGCCAATGTGTTCCATCAAAAACTGGATTATTTTCTAGAGTTTTTGCATTCCAACTGATCCTGCCTCATAGCCCAAATCAGAAAATAGAGGCTTTCCTTGACTGACTCTTGAATTGGTCCCACGCTCCTAAACACCATAGAATTTATCTCCAGACATACAACTTCCTGCTATGTACATATTTTGTAATGTTGGACTACCCTCCTCTTTTCTTATTTCAACAATTCCAAGTGACGTTTTCACATGTCTGAGAACGGAGTTCCTCCTAGAGCATATTATTAAAAAAGTATATTAAAAAGTATCTAGTTTCATACTTGCTTTGTTTGGGCATTTTTGTCTTATTGGTCTTTTGCTTATATGTTATCCTTTTTGATTTTGTGGGTTTTATTTTCTGTTTTTGTTTTCTATTTTCTAGTGAATATGTGTGAGAGAGAATTTCTTATTTAGTTTTAAATTGTTTTTCTGGCCTGTTTTCCAAAGAGAGAGAAAGAAAGGCTTGGAGAGGAGTGGATACAGAGGATCTGGGAAGAGTTGGGGAAGGAGAAGGCATGAAGATAAAATATCGCATGGATTTTTTCAATGAAGAAAATAAAATAATTTTTAAGAGACAAAGTAAAAAATAAATAAATCTCAGGCAGTGGTGGTACACACCTTTAATCCCAGCACTTGGGAGGCAGAGGCAAGCAGATTTCTGAGTTTGAGGCCAGCTTGGTCTACAGAGTGAGTTCCAGGACAGCCAGGGCTACACAGAGAAACCCTGTAACGAAAAAAAAATCTAATATTTTTTTTTAAAAAATAATATATCTAAAGAAGACCATAACTTTACCATACACTTTAACTCCCTTGGTAATGCTAAGACAGTCAGTTAGACAGGTACTGTTAACTGGACTGACAGAGGAAAAAACTAAAACATAAAAAGGTCCTATTTCCTGGGCTCCTCAGAACATAAGTGACAATAATACCTCAACTTGTTGACTCCTGCCCCTGAGTTTCTTTGTTGAAAATTTGGATCTTCCTTTCTCTAGAACAGAAAAAAAAATCATATAAAAACATCACTTTTGCAAGCAAAGGCATCTTTGTGGAATACTGGGTGAAATGACATATTAGTCAATACGAATCACAACAAGTCTTTCCCCCATTCTCAGTGAGGTTCAAGCATCTTCCTTGAAGCTCCTTGCTATTCAGCTTCTTTGGGTCTGTGGATTGTAGAATGATTATCCTGTACTTTATGACTACTATCCACTTGAAGTAAACACATACCATTCATGTCCTTTTAGGTCTGGGTTACCTCACTCAGGACCATATTTTCTAGTTTTATTCATTTGCCTGCAAAATTCATGACGTTCTTTTTTTTTTAACAGCAGAGTAGTATTCCATTATGTAAATGAACCACATTTTCTTTATCCATTCATCAGTTGATGAGCATCTTGGTTTTTCCTAGTTCCTAGCTATTACAAATAAAGTTGCCATGAACATAGGTGAACAAGTACCTTTGTGGGGGTGGTGGAACATCTTTTGGGTATATGCCCAGGAGTGAGGTAGAACTATTCTCAATTTTCTGAGAAACTGCCAATTGATTTCCAAGTCCCACCAGCAATAGAGGAGTGTTCTCATTACCCTATATCCTTACCAGAATGAGCTGGCACCTGCAATCGAGGATCAGCACACCATTACCCATCCCACAGCTCTGCCTGCCTCCCAGGAGGTCTGGTCCAACCTGGGTAACCCAGGTGAAACACTACTGTCCCAATACCCTCTGCCTACTGGGACCCCAGCAAGCCTAGCAGCCTTGACCTCTAACCCTCCCTATCGGAGCTCCATCTTCCTTCAGGACCATACCACCACCTGCAATCAAGGATCTGCACCCAATGCAACAGTCCACAGCTTTGCCTTCCTTTGAGAGGCCTGCAGCTATCCAGGACAACTAGTTCAAGACTTTATACTCCCCTGGACTACCAGGCCTGCCATGATAAGAGACAACCAGATGGAGAAAGGCAAATACAAGAACATAATCAACAGAAGCCAGTGCAATATGGCAGCATCAGAACCCAGCTCTTCTACTATAAGAAGCCCTGGATATCCTAACACATGTAAAGAGCAAGACAATGACCTTAAATCTCATCTCATGAAGATTATAGAGACGTTTAAAGAGGATATAAATGAATCTCTTAAAGAAATACAGGAAAACAGAATCAAACAGGTGAAAGAAATGAATAAAACAGTCTAAGACCTAAAAATGGAAATAGAAGCAATGAAGGAAACACAAATGGAGTCAGCCCCACAGATGGAAAACATAGAAAAGAGAACAAGAACTACATACTCAAGTATCACCAACAAAATACAAGAGATGGAAGAGAGACTCTCAGATGTAGAAGATACCATACAAAAAATCAACACATGGGTTAAAAAAATAAAACAAATCTAAAGTTTCTAATGTAAAACATTCTGTAAATTTGGGACACTATGAAAAAACCAAACCTAAGAATAGTAAGAATAAAAGAGGATGAAGATTCACAGTTCAATGGGACCAGAAAATATCTTCAACAAAATCATAGAAAAAAACTTCTCTAACCTAAAGAAAGAGATGTCTACAAGTATACAAGAAGCTTACAGAACACCAGATAAATTGCACTAGAAAAGAAGATCCTACTACTACATTATAATCAAAACATTAAATGTACAGAACATAGAAAGAATACTAAAAGCTTTAAGGGAAAAAGACCTAGAAACATATAAAAGGAAACCCATCAGAATTATACCTGACTTCTCAGCAGAGACTCTAAAAGCCAGAAGATCCTGGACAGATGTCTTGTAGTCCCTAAGATCCACAGGTACCAACCCAGAGTACTATACCCAGCAAAACATTCAATCAACAGAGATGGAGAAGCCAAGATATTCCTGGACAAGACCAAATTTAAACAATATCTTAGTAATAATAATCCAGAGGATACTAGAAGGAAAACTCCAACACAAGAAGAGTAACTACACCTAAGAAAACAAAAGAAATCTCGAAGAAAAACCAAAAGAAGAGAATCACATATACACAGTACCACCATCAAAATAAGAGGAACTAACAATCATTGGTCATTAACATCTCTCAATATCAACGGACTCAATTTATCAATAAAATGACACAGGCTAACAGATTAGATATGTAAATACGATCCGTCATTCTGCTACACACAAGAAACATACCTCAGTGACAAAAATATCACAGTAAATGGCTAGAAAAAGTTTTTTCTAAGTAAATGGACCCAAGAAACAAGCTGGAGTAGCCATTCTAATATCTAATAAGTAGGCTTTTAACCAAAAGAGATGGGAAAGGATGCTTCATACTCATCAAAGGAAAAATTCACCAAGATGACACCTCAATTCTGAACATCTATCCCCAAAGGCAAAGGCACCCACACTTGTAAAAAGCAAAGCAAAACAAAACAAAAAACAAAAAAGAGACTTTACTAAAGCTAAAATCACACATTTAACCCCACACAATAATGGTGGAGGACTTCAACACTCCAGTCTCACCAATGGATAGGTCATCAAAACAGAAACTAAACAGAGAAACAATGAAACTAACAGATGCTATGAACCAATTGGATATAGCAGATATCTACAGAACCCAAAAATCCATTGATGTAATCCACTATATAAACAAACTGAGGAAAAAAAAACCACATGATCATCTCAGATGCCGAAAAAGCCTTTGACAAAATCCAACTCCCTTTGACATTAAAAGTCTCAGAAAGATCAGGGATTCAATGCACATATCTAAACGGAGCAAAACAGAGAATTCTCAACAGAGGAATCGCGAATGGTCAAGAAGCACTTAAAGAAATGTTCAACATCCTTTGTCATCAGGGAAATGCAAATCAAAATGACCCCGAGATTCCACTTACACCAATCAGAATGACTAAGATCAAAAACTCAGGCGACACCATATGATGTGGAGAAACAGGAACACTCCTCCATTGCTGATGGGATTGCAAACTGGTACAACCTCTCTGGAAGTCAATCTGGAGGTTCTCAGAAAATTGGAATTAAATCTACCTGAAGATCCAGCTATACTACTCTTGGGCATATACCCAAAAGATGCCCTACCATACCACATGGGCATGTGCTCCACTATGCTCATAGTAGCTTTATCTGTGATAGGCAGAAGTTGGAAACAACCCAGATATCCCACAACTGAAGAATGGATACAGAAAATAGTATTCCATGTACACAAGAGAATACTCTTCAGCTATTATGAGCAAAGACATCATGAATTTTGGAGACAAATGGATAGAACTAGAAAATATTCTGAGTGACATAACTCAGACTCAAAAGGACATACATAGTATGTACTCACTAATAAATGGATATTAGCCAAAAAGTACTGAATATCCAGGATACAACCCACAGAAAGTCAGAAGTTTAACAAGAAGGAAGGCCCAAGTTAGGATACTTCAGTCTTACTTAGAATGGGGAACAAAATAATTATAGGGGAGGGCAGAGGAAAGGAGGGACCTTGGTCGGAAAGGGGAGGGGGGAAGGGGCAAGATCAGATATGGGGGAGACAGGAAGAAGCTCAGAGGGCCAGGAGAATAAATGGAAGCATGCAGCTGTGGGAAGTGGGGAGTGGGGGTGGGACAACCTCTAGAAAATTCCAGATACCTGGAATGTGAGCGGCTCCAAGAACTTAATGGGGATGACCTTAGCTGAAATGCCCAACAGTTGGGAGATGGAACCAGTAGAGCCCATCTCCAGTAGATAGACAGGGCCCCCAGTGGAGGGATGGGGTCACCAACTTGCAAATTTTTTGATCCAGAGTTGATCCTGTCTAAAAGAAATGCAGAGACAAAAATGGAGCAGAGATTGAAGGAAAGGCCATCCAGTGACCAGCCAATTTAGGATCCATCTAATGGGCAGGCAGCAAACCCTAACACTATTACTTAAGCCATGTTGGGTTTGCAGACAGTATGGTTGTCCATTAAGAAACTCTACTAGCAGCAGATGGACACAGATACTTACACTCAACGACTGAACTGAAGTTAGGGACCCCTACGGAAGAGTTAGGGTGAGATTGAAGGAGATGGCATCTACATAGGAAGACCAACAGTATCAACTAACCCAAACCCCTCAGAGTTCCTAGAGACTAAGCTACCAGTCAAAGAGTACACATGGGCTGGTCCGTTGCCCCCCAGCATATATATATATATATATATATATATATATATATATATATATATATATTCAGAGGACTGCCTTGTCTGTCCTCAGTGGGAGAGAATGTCCTTAAGCCTTAAGCCTGTAGATACTTGATGCCCCAAGGAGGTGAGGTGGGGAGAAATCCTCTCTCAGAGGCAAAGGGGCTGGGGGTGGGGTGAAGAACTCTTGGAGGAGGGACTGGGATGAGCCAACATTTGGATGTAAATAAATAAAAGAATTAAAATATAAAATTAATTTTTTATTAAAAAAAGAAATGACAGCTCTCTTTAGCCTTGTAAATACTACCAAGACAGAAGAGGCACCAGCAAGTGCTGGGCTTATCTTCCTCATTTTGCACCTTTCATTAGATCTCACAGAGCATTTCCCATCTTTTTCTTTTTTCTTAACAGTTATTGAGTTGGTTTCTCTTCCCCCTCTAAATGGGAAGATTGATCCAAATGATGAAGTATTTCAGTTCTTAAAAGAAAAAATTCTGTGACTATTTTCTCCAATGCCTATAAACGTGGGAAAATAATTAGATTAAGGATTGATTCTTTACCTTCAGAAAGATGCTGCACATCAAGTATGCATGTTCATATTGAAGGCAACATAGAGATGGGAAAGAATCAATATTCTGGAAGAAAGATGGTGGATGCTAGGTTTTAAGATTCAACTGCTTCTGCCATCTCCAGCACTACTTCAAACAGCAAAAGTTACAGCACTGAAAGCCATATGCTTAAATGTAGTTTCAAGAGTGGCAATGTCAAATAAGTTTCAGCAAGCTTTCTCTTTGTTGCTGATAACTCACATTTCAGAAGTCCTTACTCAGAATCAAGTTCCTCTGCCCTTGTATCCTGTCTTAAATCACTGAACAGGGTTCTGTGGTTCTACAATGCCGGATTTAGATTAAAAACGAAACTCAAGCATGTAGACAGTCTGATCCCAGCTTGTGCAACCCAAATCAGATGTTCTTCCTGCTTCAACATTTCATCTGGTGAGTGTGGGCAAATCATCTGAAAGTCATCCTTCTTCTTTCTGCTTGAATTGCTTAAAGTAAAATAAGAAACACACACACAGACACAGACACAGACACAGACACACACACACACACACACACACACACACACACACAATTTTTTCCCTTCCTACTCTGGAATCTTCTAGAAAACAGCTGAGTCTAGGTAGCTGATGAACCTACACTGCTTAAGAGATCTCAGTGAAGGCTGGCAGCCTCCACTCCCATCAGCGCTGGATTTGTAATCTGTTTTTCTATACTGTGCCAAGGCCAACCTTGTGTAATTTAGAATAAATAATGATGCTCTAACCACTTTCTTATACCCCCAGTGCTCATTTGTGGAATAGTTCAAGATGCAGATTGACATCTTCACATAATTACCAGATAATATAGAGAGGACTCTGAAGACCTAATATATTTTATGCCTTAGAGAGATGAGCTTTTCTCAAGAGAAAAAGCAGAAAGATATTAAAGAGTGAAATCCTTCTTCATTCTTAGCAAACAAAGCATACATTCTTACTTGTGGCTGTACTGGGAACAGTATGTGTGACCAGCAAAGTCTAGATTTAGTTGAAAGCCCTTTCCTATTAATTAGCTATGTGACTTTGGGTAAGTCACTAACCTAAATGGATTTTAATTTTGGTCAAACAGAGAAGATATACAATGTCACAAATTCTTTGTGGAGTCTGAAATTCCTATCTCAATGCAAATGATCTTATTTAACTGACATAAATCTAGGCATTAAATACTTGCTCCAAAGGAGAATGAACAAGAAAGCTAGAGAGAAGACTAACATCTTAGAGTATTTCTCTTTGCATCTTGTTATATACTTAACTTTGTCAGCAAGATTTCTCACAATATGGTTTTGAAACACAGTAATATTATTGAAAGAATGGAGGCTTAAAGTCTCATGTACCTGGAATGATCCTTAGCTGTGTCACTTGTGTGGGTTAGATGATTGCTTAATCTCCCAAGACTGTAACTATCTCTATAAAATGGCAATTATGAAGATTTCCTAAGGAACTTCATGAAAATGCAAATAATGGTGTTTTGGATATAGTAGGCATTCGATAAATACGAGTTCTTTTTTCTCTTGTGTAGAGTAATTGCTATGGCTTTGAATTTTGTGTTCCTACCTTTTTTGAGGTGATTCACTAAGACCCATCAATGGAATTACCTAAAGAAAGGAAAATGTACAGACCCAGCAGCTCTTTTGACATCGGTCTATAATCAGTATCTGGGAACAATAATGTGCTAATGAGGGGAACCAGAAACTAAACATTGTTTAAGAGTGATTTCAAAAAGTGTGGTATGCAATAAACGTGGTAACCTCTGAGTTGACTCTTACATCGTGTAGCTCTCAAATGAATAACACTCTCTTTCCAAGCATATGGTGAGCTATTTAAAAGAGAAACAGTGGACAAGAGAAGTGAGGTTGTCCTCACACCTTCCACAGTGGCTCCCCAAACAACCCAAAGGGCTATATCTTCCACTCAAAATCTTAACATAAGTGTTTCTAAAACTTCATAGCTGAGCTGTCATTTGTAAGTTTCTTTAAAATTAATTATTAAAGCCTTTTCCATTAGTCTTTTGTTTGGCCTTCATAGAACCATTTATTTTTTACTGCTTAACAAATAAAAGAAAAAAAAACCACTGCTTTAGCTAAAAATATATGGCTCCAGATATGGGGAGAAGGCTATGAATCATGCTAGACCATTCCTTAAGGCCAGCTCTGTTATGACTGCATTCTGGGAAGTGTGCTGGATCTAATCTTCACACATAAGCAAATTCAAAACAAGCAGACAATATGAAAAGGACTTTCTTATCAGGAACTGACCCTCTTGTTCACTTAGTGAATTTCTTATTCACTTAGATCAAGGTACTGTGTCATTCACGTGGCCAAGATATCTATCCATCCATCCTCCATCCATCCACCTACCCACCCACCCTTCCCTATTACTAACCACATGCCTGACCTTACAGGTAGAATATCAATTAAAATGTATTCTAAACATAACACACTTAGTGTCACAGAGTTACTCTGACACACATAGTTCAGTGAACACAAAGGAATAGAATGCACAGGAACTCAGGCAAAGGCATCAGAGTAGTTTTTTAGAAGAGGATTTGTAGCAGGGACAATTAAATGCCATCCAATCAGTAACAGTGAAGTAGATCAGGGATAGCCTGATTCTTCACCATTTCTTACCTAAGGCAAACTCCATTCAAAAATGTCTTCTGAAATGACCAGGTTCATGAGCACGTTTCTTTCTCCCTCTAATATTTTTACAACCCTTCCTCAATCCCAGACATAACCAATATGTTTGAATTTGACAGGATCATGACCTCACTGAGGTGAGGTGGCAGTAGACACCTTTATCGTTTTTAGTGAGCAAGAAGCCAAACCCAACCTGCATGACCCTATTACCATGTGGAATGCAGTTCTTGGTGTGCACAACACAGGACACGACCTGCAGACACCCGAAGATCGTGTGCAATGGCGCACTGCAAAAGTGGGAGCCTGCCCATTGGTTCCATGATCTTTCTCCTCAAGGCTACAGGGAATCAGTCCTGGAATACCTTACCTGGGTATTGGCTCCCTAGTGTTCCTACATATACCCCAATAAAGCCTCATTTGGATGTCTATTGCCTTTTCATGATTTCTGTCTTGAATTGAGTGAAAGGTTGAGTAGGTCACACATGGAGCTGAGAGAGGGTAACCATACAAGCTGGCAAGACTAGTAAGAAAGTGGGGCATTTGCTGTGGAAAGATAGCACACTTGGAGACAGAGGATCACAAGCAAGATGAGGCTCTTTCAGCGATAAGGATATCAGAAGGTGGGCTCCTGCACTTGTCATCTAGGGTTCTTCAGATGCTGCAGGGAGACTAAGGAAAACAGTTACTTGATGTATTTATATTTATGTGCTGTATTTATTGGGATTTGGCAAAATGGTGCTTTTATAAATTATTAAATTTAAATTTGGTAGTAGGGCTAAAGGAATCTAATTGAAGGGTTCATGAATACATTGTAGTCACACACTCCATCGATACGTTCTAATCCTAGTACTGAAAACTTTAGAGAACAGATGCCATTACAAAAATATTTGGAAACAATTGACCAGATAATTGTGTGCAATACACTAAGGAGTCTAAGCCTATTCCTGAAAAGAACACTCAACAGACCATGTGAAAAAGTCTTGATTCATTTACCACTGGACAGAGTCTCTGCAGGAGTAGCAGGGATGGTTGTGGAAATGCTCAAGTCTCAGTTTAAAATGTTGCAAAACAGTCAAGCAGGTAATAGCAGTACGGACCACACATTTATGTGGATTTAGCCCCCTTCCTGACTCTGGTAATTGTAGGAGGCTACACCCATGGTGGATAGTCACTATGCCTTTTATAAAAGTATTATTAAAAACAAGAAAATCGAAGTTACAATTGCCTTATTTTTATTTTATTTTTGAGATAGGGTCTCAATATGGAACCTATTTGGCTGGTCTGAAACTCATAGAGATCCACTTGCCTCTACCTCCGGAGATCTGGGATTAGAGGCCTCTGGCCTCACTCCCAGTACAGCAGTCTTATTTTCAAAATAAGGCTTCTGTCACTGAATTTGCTTCCTCCTATTTGAGAAATTTAGCCAAAGATGTGATTTATTTCTCTTTAAAGATCACCACCCAAAGGAGAAATTTAGAAATATAAATAATATAATTAGAAAAAGTCTTTAAGGCCACAATAGAGGATCGATGAACAAGCAAACAAAAACTTCACAGGTTACTTGAAAATAAAACCTATCCTGTACAGCAACTTTTGAGTTTCTGAAAGCATTTTAATATATGTTAAATCTGTACCCAAAACCTAAAATAGTGTGGGGACTGGATGTAACACTAAATTATACAATCAGGAACCAGACCAAAAGGAACAAAGTCCGAGTCCACTAAATTCCATCCCAGTGTTTCAAACCCAGCTTCCTGCTACCTCATGCTACCTCATAGAATAAAAAGGGTTTAAAAGGATCAGTTGCTATCTATAGAATGTGCCATTTTCCTGTGTGGCATATTTATAAAATTAAGGATATTATGTAATGAACATTATGCTAACCTTCAAGTAGGTTCTGAAATAATCTTCAGTCATTTCCAAGTATCTTCACTCTTATAGTGTCTGTGTCAGTAATTTCTCCAATCAACAACCCCTATTTCTAGTCCTGGGGTCAAATGTTGCCAGGGTTAGTGCATTTATAAAGATGAAATTTTGTTTGATATTGGGATGCCATCTCCCATTTGGTTTCCTTACTAACTCCCAGAATTATTAAGCTTTGTATTCTAGAAAGCTATGCTAATTATAATTTACAAAGTATTTTCTTGATTACTTAAAACACCTATAATAAAAATTTAGTGCCCTTAAAAGTCTTTCAATTATAAGTAGATACTAAACCTGGGTTTCTCCGTACACACACACACACACTCACACACACACACAAAATGCTAAATACAAACCAGGATATTTCTTTTCTTGTAAATTTGGGGTGAATGTAATGACCTGCTGCCAAAATAAAGGGAGTTAAATTCTTTACTACTTGTAGAAAAATTGTAGGATTTGTGAAAGTAAATTTCCTTTTTCTCTATTTAGGTAGTGTCTCCACATCTCTTGAATCTATAGCTTAATGATTCTATCCTCTTTTTTTGTCCCTTTTATTGAAAATAGATCCCCAGTTCCTCCTTCCCTCCTGTCCCCTCCTACTTAGATCCTCTTCTTCTATCTCACTAGAAAACCGGCTTTTAAGAGTTAATACAACAAAATGAGACAAAATAAAAACTATCACATTGGAGTTGAACAAGGCAAACAGAAAACAGCCCAAGAAAAAGCACAAGACTCACAGACCTACTTGTTTGCACACTGAGGAATCCCATAAAAACACTAAACTGGAATTCAGAATATATACTCAGGACTGGTATAGACCCGTGCAAGCTCTGTGCATTCTTCTCCAGTCTCTGGGAATTCACATGAGTATTGCTCAGTTGATTTAGAGAGCCTTATTTTCTTGGTATCCTCCATCTTCTCTGGCTCTTATACTCTTTCCACCTCTTCTTCTGCAGGGATTCCCTGAGCTCTGAGGGGAGGGTTTTGATAAACATGCCATTTAGTGCTGAGGGTTCCAAAGTTTCATTCTCTGCAGTCTTTGGCTGTGGGTCTGTGTTTGTTTCCATCTGCTGTAGGAGGATGCTTCCCTGATGATGGTTAAGCAAGGCACTTACCTATGAGTATATCAGACTGTCATTAGGAGTCATTTTATCCCAGTTTTTGTTTTTGGGCCAATAGCATTTGCTTTTACTCTAGGTGGCTGGGCTATCAAGTCTCTGGTTCTTGGTCACCCAGCACTATCAGGTATAGTTCATGTTGTGGAGTGGGCCATTAATCAGATACTTGGTTATTCCTACAAGCTCTATGCCACCACTGCCCTAGTATAATCATACAAGCAGGACACTGTTGTAGATTAAAGGGTTTGGTACTTGCTTGGTGTTTCCTTTTCTCTTTTGCTTGTATGCAGAGTATCTTCTTGTACCAAAGATACTAAACTTAGGGGTGAACTCTCAGTATAAACTTTAGCTTGACTTCTCCATGTTCAATGGATTATATAGATGTTATCTTCAGCAATGGGGCCCTGCTGTCAGTTTGCAGAAAACAACCTGTTGTCCTGGCAATAGCCCAGGTTATTTAGGGAGTCCCATGGGGTCCCTTTAGTTAACAAATAGGTGTAATCCAATCTTGGTACTAGAAACTTCATTTGGTGATAAGAGATGGTTAGTTGGGACTCTGTCTCTGCCATTATTTGGCCATTTCATTTAGATCACCTTCACATATGTATATATTTTAGGAAGCTTCTACTGTTTTGTTTCCATAATAACCCTCATCCAGATTCTCCTTTTCAACCCCTTCTCTCCCTCTCTACCTTGATCCTCCCATTCCAGGCCCGCATCCATCCATAATTACCTGTTCTAGTTTCTTTTCCTAATGGTGTGTCTGTAGTCTGTAGTCCCTTATTCTATACCTACCCTCTGTGGCTCTATGCTGTCCTCATTTCTTTCCATTCCAAAGATCAGCTTCTAAGTCTCTGCGGGTCAAGTAACTAAGCTATTAGTACTAAAGTACTTCTGGTAGGAAGGTGTCTTCAATGAGGATAAGAATTACATATGACCTTGGGCAAGTCACTTATTAAGACCTGTTTTTAGCCTTAAAACTACAGTTTGAGAAGCTGAGGGTTTTAGCACAGTCATTATAATTCTAAACTAAGATGACTTAAACACACTTAAATACTAACCTTTTTGTTTCAAGGTCTGATCTTACTTCTTTTATCTCTGGATTTATTTTCAAGTCTGTGTGTTTGTGCGCATATGTGAATGATGTGGACCATCGAGATTAGAAGACACCTATGTGGCATTGGTTCTCTCCTTCTACCTTTTTTGTGTGTTTGAAGGATAAGACTCATGTCCTCAGGGTTAACCAGTTTAACCCATTGAGCTATAAGACCAGCCCTGATACTTCCTGATTTTAGAGAAAAAGAAAACTTTTTTTCTTGTTGCTGTGAAAAACTACCTGAACAAAACAACTTAAGGTTTTGTTTGGCTCAAAGATAGAGTACATCATGGTAGGGAAGTCCTTGTGGCAGGAGCTTGAGACAGCTGTAACATCTTTAGGCCACTCTTAGTGACCCACTTCTTCCAACACAGCTCTGCATCCTCCTAAAGATTTCATAACCTAGGTTGAGGAACTAGCAATACAATAGATGCAAATATTCAAGGATCTATCGTACTGCTAGTTCCTCAACCTAGAATTGACCTTAATACTTGCATGTAATTATAAAAGCAAAAAGGAGGAAGGAGGAGGGGGGGGGGGGGGGGGGGGGGGGGGGGGCGAATGGGGAAAGGCGATGACATCTGAAATGTAAATAAAATATCCAATAAAAAAAATTGCTAAAAAAACATAACCTTCCCAAACAAACCACCAGCTAAAGACCAAATGTCCAAACTCCTACAAAAACCAGATAGCAGATATTTTAAGCTCTGCAGGTCACATATGATCTCTATTGCTCATCAAATAGTTATGTAGTTTATATAGTTCTTTAAGTAGTTCTATTAGTTTTCTCAACATCCAGGTCAGTGGCTCACAGAAATTGAACATATGGTTATGCTGCCAGTTGTAGTTTCTTACTACAGAATGATACCTTAAACTAGCAAAGGGGACTACAAGGAACCCAGGAAAGACCAGGTGCAACATTTAACATTTGTTCAATTGTCATGAATATAATTAATCATCTCAAATGACGAGGCATATTACAGAGCCCTGTTAATCTGAAAGCTGTGACTTGATGTTCCCTAAGTTTTAAAGTTCTCCTGGACTGTGTTTAACTCTACTTTCTCTTTGTGGGGCTGTATCTTCCATGACCTTAGCTTGGTCAATCCATTTTTTTTGCATTATACCACACCCAGATCTTATGCTTAAACTCCCAGAGCCCACTGACAAGGCTCATAGCTGCAGAGTATCATACCCCAGGGTCAGTACTGCAGTATGCTTTTGTTTGTTTGTTTGTTTTTCGAGACAGGGTTTCTCTGTGTAGCCCTGGCTGTCCTGGAACTCACTCTGTAGACCAGGCTAGCCTCGAACTCTCGAACTCAGAAATCCGCCTGCCTCTGCCTCCCAAGTGCTGGGATTAAAGTTGTGCGCCACCAATGCCCAGCTTGCAGTACGCATTTTTTTAACCTTTGGAACCAATTTCCCTTTCCTTCTTTGTAAATGGTTGTGTGTCTACTTGTCTAACATCTGGATCTGGAACTAAGAAATTGTGTTGGAAGGAAAATCTCTTCATTTAGTTGGCCACACCACCATTCCCGAACACCAGCCACATAGTGCTAGTGCTTTGGTCATTACTATCATGATCTCTCATCAAGATAGAAGAGCCTCAAAGCTAGCTTAGCAACTCTATGTCAGAGTTAAAAGAATAAATCTGCCCTGTTCAAACTACTGTTTGGGGATTTGGTGGCCTATCAATGGCTAACTGATAATTGGGAAAAGAGATCAGAATGAAAACACAAAACAAGGCTGGAAGAAAATGTTTATTTAGCAAAAGGATGTGAAGTATGTAGAAACCACATGTATAGAGGATTTTGAGAAGTTGCTTGAAAACAGTATATGAGGCCCTTTGAACAAACTGCATGTGTTAAATGTGTATATTTCACAACCACAAATTAAAAGGCATTTAATGGCTGATTTTGAGCCAGGAGTCATTGTTTCTCCATATCCTATAAAGAAAATGAAATCACAGAAGACTCCGACGGCTTTCCAAGGTTTTCCAAGCATTTCTCATGTTTTCGGTGACTCAACTGCAGAAGCATCAAGAGAGCACTGCTGTCTTGTGTGATTACCTAAACTTAAGTTTCAGATGTATCATTTATGCACAATCAATGTCTGTTCTTTTCCTTGCACCAAGAACATGATGAACTTAGAGAACAGCTTGTATTTTAGGTGTCTTTCAAGATATACACATGAATATCAAATAATTTAATGGCTTCTTGTGGTAGCAAGTGGTGTTATGTGGTAAAACCAAACTTTTCTCAGTTTAATGCATTAAATGAATCAAGGTCCATTCAAGAAATATTTGAACATCTATCCTTCAGACACGGAGTTAATATTATATGAATATTATCTCATGTGAATCAATCCTATCAAATGATCTACTTTGTAGATCAAAGAGGTAGCATGGCTTGATTTCATATGGCTACAGAACAGCAGGCCATACTATGAATTTACAGCCTTTTTAAATAGCTTTTAATCCCAACATTGACATTTTTATGGTCTCATTATGCTGCTTTCACAGTTTCAGACAGGAACCCTTTTATTCATATCAAGTAGACAGTTTTCTTCATTTAGCATGTTTGTTTTTATTATTATATTAAAAGTATGATGTAGGGCAGTGGTGGTAAATTGATCAAAAACATGCTTTTCTTTTTTAAAGAAAATTTCTCTTGTCACCTTTTTTTCTGGATTATCTTTTATCAAGAAAGAGAACAGGGAGATGGAGAGATGGCTTAGTGCTTAAGAGCACTGAGTGCTCTTCCTGAGGACTGAGATCCAATTCCTTGCACTCAATGTGGCTCACGACCATCTGTAACGCTAGTTCAAGGAGGTACTCTCTTTTCAGGTCTTCCTACACACCAGACAGTAGTGTGGCACAGACATACATGCAGGCAAAATACCAATACACATAGAAAGGAAGAAAAGAAAGGAGAGAGAGAGGAAGGGGAGAAGGAGAGAGAGTGCCTCCATGTTGGCCATTAGAATATAGACATCTTAACAGTAAATTAGTATATGGTGAGACACACTCATGGTACAAAAGGTTAACTTTACCTAGGGAGTCCAAATCAAAGACTCAAGATATAAGCTGAGTTTTGAATGAAGCCTTCCCTGAGTGTTTAACAAGATTGTGTGCTATATGATTTACCTGGAGCATATAATCTAATAATCATTACATTTAAAGAGACAAGTAGCTCCTCTTTATGAGCCCAGGCACTTAACCACAAACTTGCCCTGCTGAATACTATGCTTACTGACACTCATAAATACACATAAAGTAACTGAATAGAGTCACAAGGTGGGGGGGGGGAGAAAAACAATACTTTCATTTACATACAAGGAACACAAGGTCAGATACGTTTACAGTTTTGTAAAGGTCACCCACAGTGCAGACAAGAGATTTAATTTAGTCTACTCAAATCCTGTCTGTTGAATGACTGCTTTGTCCTAAAACTGTTACTCTCTTCTTGTTTTTGTCTTCAACTCTGTCAAACCCATCAGGACTAAAACTAAAAGCTATTTTGAATCACATACTAGTTTATAGTCTTTGAATGGTGCAGTACAGGTATACATAATTTAACATAATTAGCTTATATTTAAAGTAAGATATTTACTACAAACGTGGTTTATAGAGTGTTCTCGAATAATTAAACTGGTAAAATAAGTAGGTCAACTTCTATGAATACTGTGCCTTAAAAAAAACCTGTTATACATGGAAATAAACACAAGGGATTAATTCATATCCCAGGACACCCAACATGACTTAAAAACTTCTCTAACATAACCACCATCTTTGGACTCTCCATAGTACCTCTAACCTTCCTATTTGCTGTTTCAAAATCCCAGTATGACCTGGTCCACATTGTGGTATCTGGGCACTCTGGTAAGCTGGATGTCAGTCTTTGAGATTGCTTTGAGCTATCTAATATGCTTACAATCATATTTTATACACAACTAAACAGTATGCACATCACCAATATTTTTTGATCAGTTTGAAACTAACAGTTTTATATCTATCTAAAAAAAAGTTTCTGACATTCTAAGGATCACAACAGAAGCAATTTTAAAAACATACCTTAAGGATTCAGTTAGCACTTTTGGACTGTTTAAAATACATGTTAATGTTTGAAGACAGATACTGAGGGAGACTACTGGAGACAAAATTGGTATTAACTGAGCACCTATGTTGCCAATACTGTGTGGTTTCTTCACTTAGTTCTCTTATCTAATAGTTAGTCTTCATAATAACCTGATAGCTTCACTGGTTTCTTTTTTTTATTTAAATAGAGAAGTTGAGCAATTTGTTCAAGGTCACCCAGATGTCAAACTATGGAACCCAGATTAGATCAGATTAGGACTGGGATTGTATCAGGTCTAATTCCCAAGTGTATGTTTTTAACATTGAAATATTTGGTCTTCAACCCTGTTTCCTGACAAAATCCTTAGAATCTTTCAGTAATGACACTAACAAGATAACTGGTATCCAGAGCTTCTAGATAGCCTCAGGATGGGCACAGTCAACAGAAAGTCTAAGGTATGATTAGAGATTTTTCAGCCTATTCAGCAATTTACAAGATCACCAGTGGCCAATGATGCAGTCTATCAAGTCCTGGGTAGTACATAGTTTGGATGAGCTTCCCATGCCTCGACATGTCAAGGCTCCTAAGGGTGGCAAAATTGGTATTTTCTGTCCTTTCAACATACCCTACGTATGTATTTTTAGTGTTGGGTCCTTCATCTGCTACAGTTTTTACAAGTTCTTTATAAAGGACGAATAAATGTGAGTAAAACTTTATCCTGAGTCTTGCAAAACCATTTGGCACATTAATCACACGAGGAGGGGTTGTGAGAATACTCACCCCTAGTTTACAACTGCTTCATCAGAAGTACAGGTCACATATATGCTTACAATCACAATCTGATGTGGGGACAGTTTTGTGGTACTTAACCAAAACTATCATTAGGTAGATATTAAAATTGAGTGATATTCGAAAAATACATAGGTAGTATCCACTGCAGAATCTTTTGGTGAGAATTTGACTGCTGGTAGAAACTGCCACACACATATGGTGATGAAGTGTTGTATGGAAGTATCCCCTTTTCCTAGGTGGCTAATAATATTCCTTCCATTGCCCTCAACATCTGCTCAAGGAACTCTACTTTTAACATCTATCAGTTCATTTCTTTGTGATGTAAATGGGATGAAAGAGAAAAAAGCATTCTGAGAAAACATTCATAATTCAGTTTGGGAATACAAATGAACAGGAAGCCATCATTTTTGACAACTGTTTCTACTTTAGGTGTAATTACTATGATGCACAAAAATTGTTCTTATCTCAATAAATACGTATGTGCACAAGATATTTCACTTTTAGTATTCTAATATTATTTTATATATTCACTGTTTATTAACTTTATAATAAGGACTTCTGAGCATGTAATCATGATACTATATCAGATTTGGCAACACAGAGTGGTCACTTATGAATCATAAAACATCTGATTTGGAGAAAGGTATCTGAAGATGATGGTATTTAGAACTCAAATTCTTTATCATTCATCACATTCAAACTTTTAACTGCAAATAACCCAGTATTTTGGCCAATACTATGATACTAACTACAAACAGGAGATTTATAGATCTGTATATTACTAACTACACAGGAGGCAATTGTAAATCAGTGCTTATTAAATATAAATTAAGACATCTGATACAAAAATATTCAGATCCTCTAGTGCAGTTCTTAATCTTCCTAATGCTTTAATACAACTCCTTATGTTGTGGTGAACCCAACCTATAAAATTTTCACTACTAACTCACAGCTATAATTTTGCTACTGTTATACATCAATATGTAAATATGTGATATGCTACCCTTGGGAAAGGGTCATTCCATCCAAAGGCTTGGAGACTAACAGGTTGAGAACCTCTGGTTTATATAGGGTGAGGAAAGCTCATAATCCCCAAGTGACTAGGTTAAATAAAGGCAACTGTAGATGTTTATGAATTTTACTTTCCTAAAACAAACACTCCCCAAATTATAAGAACAACCGAAGTACCCTTATAAAAGTACCAATTCACCTTACCCAGAGGAGTCCTAAGTTCTTATGATCTACATAGAGATGAAGTAACAATAGAACTTTCTCAAGCTACTTCAAAAAGCAAAGCAGACCAAATACTTTCAGACAGGAAAGACAGATGCTGAAGAGTCTTCAAAGAACGATTCTTAAGTAAGAACTCAAGAACTCTGTAGCTAGTTCTGACTGCACATGGTCAATCTCCATGATTGTCCATGATAGGTAAGCAGCCAAACAGGTTCTCCAGCTAGGATGCTGATTCTCAGCAGAGTAATAAACAGCTTCACATGTAATGTGTACTAAATTATAAAAATACTATTCAGAATAGTTCTCCAACTTAAAATTAAGAGATATTATGGGCCACATAAAAATAAGCTAATTTATACACATAGAAAAATCTTAAGTATGAGACTGCTTTTGGATTCATCATGCATAGCAGCTTTAGGAAGAATGAAAAAGTAAAAACAAAACATTTTTCATTTTAGTGTCAGACTTTGAAATAATTACTTTTATTCAAAACAAAGCTTCAACATGAAGTTTTTAGCAATGAAAAGGTCACACAGTTGTTCTTATCATACATTTGCACACTATTTTACTATGTAAATGCTTTCCGATTTATCAGTGAAAAAAGACCATTTTTAAAAACTAGAAATACAACTAAAAGGTTAATTGTTACATATCATAGATAATATTACTGAAGTCTACAGGAGAAACTGCCACCAAAGACTTGAACAGGAAAGATAAAACAGAAAGGAGAGAAGCAATACATGTGTCAAATGTTCAGCAAATAATCATGAGACACCAAATCTTCAAACTGAACTGCACAACGTAACTTAAATTTATTGGTGGAATTCAATTTTATATTCTGTTCTCTACAATACAATTGCAATAGAGTAAACAATGAAGAAATGGAGGTATTTTGACATTTATTCAAATTTTATAACACTTAGGATTGTTAAACATATTCATCAGAAAGAAATTTTTATGCTTTGCTTGACAGAGTATTGTAGCTGTTTATAAGGATGTAGGTATCAGCTTAGTACATCCAGGATATTTCACTACATTCAAATACGAGTAAAATTTTAATTAAGACACAACTATTCTTTAACGCATGGCCTGTTAAAGTGAGGCAAGCTGGTCGTCCACATTATAGATTACACACACACACACACACACACACACACACACACACATATATAAATACAAGGAAGTATACGATGTCAAGCCGTAACTATATGATCATTAAACAAGAGAATAAAGAAGAAACATCAAGGTGAAGACTACAACGTATAGTATCATTTGGTAGTATTAATCACAGGTGTGCTGAGATATGAATGAAAAGTTCCATTAAAGTTAAAAGGCAAACTGATTGTAAATTCATACATATACTTAATTTGATAATTTATAAAGCTATTCATAGATTATATCTTTGTGATCCTTTATAACTTTTGTTAAAGCATACATACATTTTAAAACACGTGTAAGCCTTTGACAAAGTTCAAAAAAAAAAAAAGACATTTGAGGTTTTGTTTTTACAGTCCAGGGATACCCACCTCCAGGTCCACCCTCCCACAGTTCCTCATCCCATTCCTCCTCCCCCATCTCCAAGAGGATGTCCCCACCCCAACTCTTCCCCACCTCCTCACAGGCTTCCCCACTTCTTGAAGCCTCAAGTCTCTCCAGGGTTAGACTAGTCTTCTCCCACTGAGGCCAGACCAGGTAGTCCTCTGCTGTATGTGTTGGGGACCTCAGACCAGCTACTGTATGCTGCCTTATTGGTAGCTTAGTGTCTGAGAGATCTCAGGGGTCTGAGTTAGTTGAGACTGCTGCTCTTCCTATGGGGTTGCCCTCCTCCTCAGCTTCTTTAAGCTTTTCCCTAATTCAACCACAGGGGTCTCTGACTTCAGTCCATTCATTGGGTGTATGTATTTGCTCTATACCCCATTTTTTTGATTGGGTTGTTTGGTTTTTTAGTGGCTACCTTCTTGAGTTCTTTCTTTATTTTGGATATTAGGCCTCTATGGAATATGGGGTTAGCGAAGATGTTTTCCCAATCTATAGGCTGCAATTTGATTTACTATGTCCTTTGCCTGACAGAAGCTTTTCAGTTTCATGAGTTCCCATTTATTAATTCTTGATCTTAAAGCGTGAGCCCCATTGGAGTTGTTTAAGGAATTCCCCCAGACCCTGGCCCAGTGCCAATGAGCTTGAGGTTCTTTCCCATTTTCTCTTCTATTAGATTCAGTGTATCTATCTGGTTATATGTTGAGGTCCTTGATCCTCTTGGCCTTCAGCTTTGTGCAAGGTGACAAATATGGATTTATTTTCATTTTTCTACATACTGACTGCCAGTTAGACCAGCACCATTTATTGAAGATGTTTTCTTTTTTCATTGTATAGTTTTTGGCTTCTTTGTCAAAGATCAAGTGTCCATAAGTGTGTGTTTTTTTTTTCTGGGTCTTCAATTCCATTCCATTGATCAACCTGTCTGTCTGGTACAAATATAAAAGTAGCAGTTAGACCATACACCAATCAGGTGTTGGCTTCTCTACCTTTAAGGTATTTAGAAACATATGGCACAATTATATGCGAAAAAGGTAATGTATAAAAAAGGTTTAAAATAGTAACAATAATGATAACTGCCCTATGTCAAGAACATTCAACTGACATCGACTCACTCCATTAACAATTCTTTTAGGTACTATGACAATGTAATTTAGCAGACTAAGAAGTGGAGACCAAGAAAATTAATACTTTCCTTAATTATCATAGTAGAGCCAGAAGCTTGGCTTTAAGACTAGCACTAAATTACAGTGATATGTAAGATACAAATTTCTTCTCAATCAAAATATTGGTATCATTTGTATTAAGATAAACAAGGATCTATTTTAAATAGTACAGCAAGTATTTATTGAAAACCTAAATGTAAACAGCATTCATAAGTAGCCTTTAGCTAGGCATGGTGGTATACTCCTGTAATCCCACTTAAATCCTGTATCAATATGTTAACTGGTGCATACCCCAAGACAGCTGACGTAAACATCCACATCCCAGCCAACTCATGTATGACAGCTGAGTGTAGGATGTTTACATGAACTGAAACTTGGATTAAAGAGACGTGTGAAGTCTTTACTATGTTTATACTTGTTTTTTTACTTGAGGCTCAGACAATTTTGTAGAATCTGTTGAAAAAAAAAACAATAGGCACAGTGATCCACATAATGAGGACAAAACCGACTTGAAAGATATCTTCAGAGTAAGTATAGAAGCCACAGAAACAGCAAACATAACACCATTCTCTCTAGTGTTCTGTCTCTGTCTCTCTCTCTGTCTCTCTGTCACACACACACACACACACACACACACAGAGCAATAACACAGGAATTTTACAGCTTTTCCTATCTAAAGGCAACTTACTGTTCTGTCAGCTTTCCTCTCTCTCCACCCTTCCCCTCTAAACAACTGCACCTGCAGTTTTAGGAACCCATTTGATGGGCAACACGGTGTACCAATCCCCTATTCTTTCTTAACACTCAGGTCCTTGTACCACAGGCATGACTTTCCCATATTTCTACCTTGGGCCCACTATTTAAAATATGGTTAGGGTAGTTCAAGGGCATCTACCCCTTTCTGTGTTCCTGATTTTTTTTTAAATCACCAAATTCCGTTATTAAACATTAAAAGTTACTATTGGAATACTTTCATCACTTAAGAAGTCCTTAAATTAGGAAATAAAATTGAATATAACACTGTCAGCAAACTAAAAATTACTGCCACTTCACAGGTACCCATGACCTCAGGAACCTCCTGTTTTCCTGGAGTGGCATTCTCAAAACTAATCTACCCCCACCTCCAACTCCTTACTCCTCTTCAAGCATGTTGCTTTTTCCTGTTTTCAAGACAATTAAAGTTTGTTTGTTTGATTTCCTGTTATTTTTGTAAACATATTTAATTCTTTGTGGTGGGCCAGTCCTTTTTTGCAATCAAACTTTAGGGTTTGGTATGGTGACGCACACCTATAATTTGAGCATTCTGGATTTTAGGTCTAGAGCAACAATGGGGACTTAGGAAATAAAGCAGATTCCTTAGCTCTATCCCAGACTTACTAAGGATGTTGCTCTTTTGGGTCCTGCAGTCTGTGTTTGAGTAAGCTCACTATAATTCTGATGCACAAAGTATTTGAAAGCTGTTTTTCCTAAGTATGCTGGAAAGCCAAAGCACAGGAGCAATGACTGTCAATAATCAGGGTGTGCACACTGTACTACTGATAAAAGTTGACAGAGTCAAAACCTGTACCTTCCTGTCCACCCTCACCAACCAGGATAGACAAACTATCTAAGACAGTATAAGTTTAAAAAGTATGTGAGCTCAGGAAATAAAACTAACAACTTGTTTTTCAAAAACTGAACATGCACAATAAAGATCAGAACATTAATCCAATGAATGAAGTTGTAACAAAATCCAAGTTCGAACATGCAACAGTGAATTTTTTCTCGAGGTCTATAGTCCTTTCTCAATTATGCCAAGACTATGGTTGTGCAGAGAGGGACTTGAGACCATGAAGACAATGAGGACTCAACCAAAATCTATTTTTTTCTATGCACATTAGAATGTACTCATTCAGACTTTATACACTTTTATAGTTGTCTGCTGAAAAAGTAACTCCTAAAGCATATACTGAGGAATAATATCATTTGCACAATGGCTGAGAACTACCTTTACACTTAGTATTAGTTGGACCAAAATAAACAAACATATAAACTTAAATAGTAAATGAATTTCTGAGCTTTTAAAACCATATCAACATTTATACATTTTTCTCCTAAAAACCTAAGTTAAAGGCCAAGAAAACAATCTGTTTTAAGTTTATTGGAAAATAAAGACAACTCAATTTTCGTGGCTCAATATTCAACTGTAAATCGTGCACGCCAACAAGAAGTTTGTGGTGCTTTAAAGTTAAAACATATGTAAGTCATCTGCAAATGATGAAAAGGTTGTGCTTAAATATATAGAACCAAGGACATTGAGGACACAAGCTGACATGGTCTGTGATATTCTTTCATTAGGGCAGAATAATACATAACAAATGTTTCACAATAATCTGGCATTAGCCCTGAAACATCCAGGGATAACTTACCATTTAAAAAAAAACATTTCAAATAATTTGTAAATAAGTAAACTATGTAGTTTCTATCCATCCCACTGAATTTTAACTTACGCATCAAGGTTTTATGGAAAATAACCAATGCCACCTGGCCAAACAAAATAATTCTATTACCCGAGGACACATTACACTCTGCCCTGGCACAGAGAACTCTGTGGGCTCCTAGCAATGTCTCTGTCCAAAATTGCATGCTAACCATTAAGTTAACCTTTAAGTATAAGAGGAAAGGCCACATAAGTCTAAAACAAGTAAGTCCTTCTCCAAATTAGTCTTGCACACTGCCTTTCTAATAAAGTTGTAGCAGTTCAGCAGTAGGTCCCTTGCTTAGCTTGTTCAAGAACACTAGGTTCAAACTCCAGCACCACTAAACAAGTAAATGAAAATATACTATTAGAATAAAATCATCATTAGAGTACTGTATATCAATATATACATACTGATATATATAGTATAAAAATGCAGAATTATAAAGACATGCTATCCATGTCTCCTGAAAGGCTACAATCTAATCCAGAAGAAGCATGTAAGAAATCAGATGGGCAGGAAGTGTATCTTCTGTTTTAAGTCTAAATGGGGCCTAACTCAGCTTAATAATAATTAAAATGATAATAATGTCTGCTGGGTATAGTGGTGCGTACCTTTAATGTCAGGATTAAGTAGGCAGAAAGCTGGTGGAACTCTAGGAGTTACAGGCCAACCAGAGCTAAATAGCTCTGTGAGACTGTTTCTCAAACAAACAAACAAACAAACAAGCGTCTTAAGAAGTAATTTTCAATAATATTGAAAACTACTAGTAATCCAAAGAAAAATATAAGTGAGAAAACATTTTAAAACCTAAAACAAAAACAAACCCAACCAATCAACCCCCCCAAAAGTTATGAAATTATACTAGTTCACAATAATTATCATCTATAATAGAAAGCCTAGATTATTTAGTATTGTGGTGAGAAACAAAAATGAAAAACATAATACAGCTACTTCCAAGGCATCTGGGAGCCAAACAATAACTTAAAACAATTGGGAAGCTTTACTTAATCCACAAAGACATACAGAACTATTAGCAAATGTTGCAAAGAGATTTAATGGTTTGGAATCTTTGAGACTTTGAGAAGAATATTCTGATTAAGATTAGTAACACCACAGGAGGAGGAAGCAAATGTTTACATATAAATCCCTTAAGTCCAGGGAAAGCTGAAATTCCTAGGTTGTAAACTGCTGGGTGTTAGAAATGAATAACCTACAGAATTTATAGGGGTGAAAGTTACTTTTCAGGACTGCTAGGAAATTAAACTCTAGCCTATATGAGAAAGGTATAAAGGATAAACTTTTACTGACAGGGCAAAAATAGTAATTACATCTTGTTTTATACAGATTCTCTAAGGCCCAGAAGAGGCATGCTCAGTCAGCCCCCTACATTAGAAGCTACCAACAGAAGCAAGCAGTAAATGAACAGTCCTCAAGATTTCTGATGCATCCTAGGCATTTCTCAGCATCCTCAGCTCCAGTACTTAGGCCAGATTGTCCAAAAGATGCATGCGAAGAGCCAGTAGCAGCAAACATCTGACTGAAAGCTTGGCTGTGGCTTACAGCTTCCAGTCGGGGATGTTTACAGACACAGACTTTCTGACAGCAAGCTACAAAGGAACAGAGCAAATGGTCAGTCACTGTTGCTGCTACCAACTTTCACAACTGCAGAGCTGAATGACAACTGTGACATCTTAGGGGAGAAAAAGACAAACAATAAAGTAAACAATACTAATTAATAAGGGAAGACAGTGATTGCTTTTGAATTATCTAATCAGAAAAGATTCAATACAAACTTATCTATGTTATTCCACATGAGGATACATTTTCTCACACACACACACACACACACACACACACACACACACACATATATGTATATGTATATGTGTGTGTATATGTATATTTTTTTTCCTTTTTTTCTTCTCCACAAAACCAGAATTCCAAAATTAATAATAGCAATCTAAAAAAGTAAAGTGACCATACATCTCAGTTTTCCCAGACAGTCCTAAGTGATAGTATTATTAGACGTGACGTCTCTCATTAACAAAATGCCCTAATTTAGATGATAACAAATCAGTTTTGCTGGCAGTAGATCTATGCTGAGAAAGTCTAACATTTTCCTCCCTATCCTTAGCTGAACTAGGTTAGGAATGTGGGCCATGGAAATGAACTAAGTGCGTAAGAAGAACAATACCCGCCTTGGCTTTGCTTACAAAACAACACCGAAACATTTTGCTTTTGTTTCTTCTATTAGTTTGCTGAAAGAGAAAAGAAAGATTAAGTAAGAATAGTAAATTTGTACTTTATAGATTAACTTTAATCTGAGACATATAAGTTAACTTAAAAACTTAAAGTCTATTAAGGCAATTAAGTTTACAAAAAGTCAGTGATTTCCAAGAAATGAATATACAGTCATATACAAGCATTTATACCACATAAGAATAAACACTCAACAAGCAAATAAAAATCTAAAAGGTTACAAACCTCCTAATACATCCTATAAAGTAAAAGATTCTAACCACTGATAATGTCCTGTGACATTGGTGTACTAATGTACCTAAGTACACCAAGGAGCAAGGGACCATTTTTACAACTCTCTTTAAACAACTTGTCCCTCTGTCCTCAGTTCAGTTTTTTTTAATCAATTAGGGAAAATTTGCCAGATAATCTTTTCTTTAGAGTTATGAAGGCATTTTGTAGCAGTGCTAGCTTTATAAAATGGTAAGTTTATCTGACCAAAGCTTATTATAGCAGCAGTATTTTATGGAAATGAGCAGTTATTTAGAAGACATTTTGCTGCATCTCCTGTCTATTTAGCACAACAGCAATAGCTGCCCCAGTAGGACCTTCCAACCGTAGTCTTTTGACCAAGTTTACAAGACTGTATGTGAATTGCCTCCTATAGAATAGGCATCAACCAGATCCAATCAGAAAGCAACTGATTACTCCCATAACAGATTTGCCACTATTATACAAGTAGGCTCATTTTTTGTGGTTGGTTGGTATGGGTGTACACAGGATTCATAGCTGAGTATGATAAGCTTTCTCCATCAGCCTGTGTAGTACCTTGGAGCACTATGAAGGCTAGCCAGCAAAAAGTTTCCAGCCAAATTCTAAACTGATTTCTCTAAGTCCTATGACCAACGCATGTGGTATCTTCAGTATTTCTGGCAGGTAACCAATACCAGTGGTGACTGTGTGTATTGTCTGGAGGCCTTGGGCTTCTCTGACTAACAGTGCATTACCCTTCTTAATGTCAGAAGTAGCAGCACGTTGCTTTTTGGTTTACTAATACTTTACAAAAATAGAAAAATGTACAGGCGTGCATGTCCAAACAAAAATGTTCGGTGGAATAGTACTGCTGTACAATTAACTGGAGTTTTTCCTAAAGTCAATTTGTCAAAATGCTCACATAGATATATACTATACCACATTTGCCACAACTTCTCTTGTACAATGTTGAAAATAATTTAGATACCTTAATAGAACTAACATGTGACAATCTATAATGAAGATATTTTCAACACCATTATTATAAAAAATGCTTATGGTTTCTATATACTTCCCAATGTTTATGTGTTTGAAAACCCCTCAAGGCAATAATGGTGAGAAGTAAGGCCTTTAAGAGGTGACGGATAACAACAGGGTCTTTCCTTAATGAATGGAGTAATGTCAAGACATAGGAAGTGGGTGAATTATGTGGAAAAGGATCCTTGATACAGTATCAATTCATCCCATCTCCCACCATATGCTGCCTGCTACCTCTTTGCACATCTGTTCTTGGCTCTGCCATCAGAGGATTCACTACGAAGTTTTACCAGATTCTGGTCCTTTGACTCACAACTTCTCAACTTCAGAACTTTGAGAAATAATGACATTAAAGAAAGGGCTGTAAGGCACTGCCACTGTACTACTAAAAGAGGATAGAAAAAGGGGCTAATTTTTTTTTTAATCTGTTAAGGCCAGGATGGTCTTTGAATGAGGAAAAAAAGCTAAGTGATCACCAATTCACTATCAGTTTCACAAAAAGATGTGACAAGTAGCTACAGGATGGAAGGAATACATAGCAGCACAAGAAGACTATCCTAAGTACATTTTAAACAAACCTCACCAAATGAAAGCATGATGCTTGAAGACGAGGACCACAACTATAGATAGCTCTTTGATGTAAGGAGCTGCAAAGGGCACTCACAGAGAATCATTTCTGGCAAAACATGGGGTAACTGGGAAGTCTATGGTGTCAATCAGGATATCAATGGGAAGTCTGTGTCATTTCTAGCAAGAAAAATAGTACACACTTCAATAACCAAAGCATACTTACTCCAGTTCAGAAACAAACACTCTTATGCTGCCAGAATTGCAGAACAATGTTCTCAGGAAAGACAGACCTGTGTCCTATGTCTCTCTTGGCTTCCTAAGATGACTACCAAAGTCACAACCACAGACTCTCAGGGAGATCTTTTGAAAGTCTGTTCTTCAGAAGGCAGTACTCTAAGGATAGTAATTAAAAACCCACCCAAGCTTTACAATTTGACAGAACGAGGCCGAACATTTAACTCTGGGACTCTGGGAAAATGAGGATTTTTCTGTGACTCCTTTCTCATTCGTAAACTCCCTTAAAGTACCTATCTTACTGGGCCATTATCAGAAATGACTAAGATAATGTAAAGCTCAATGACAGGTAAATGGCTAGAATGAAATAAATGGAAATGAAAATCATTCTTTATTTTATTCATGTGTCTCTTACAATTTTGAATCGTTCATATTTCACTTTTTGAAGTCTTGCAAGATCTAGTTCAAATGTCAAATTGTTTACGAAAACTTCACGATAACCAGTAACTTGAAAATATCACAGATGTATCCATAAAAAAAAAAGATTAATAATCCTTACTTTTTTGTATACTTACTGGTCTGTATACATTAACTTGCTCAATCCCCATGACAACACTGACGTAGGAATTGTATCATCCTCTTTTTGTAAATAAAAACAAGTTGTCGAGAACCTGCACACAGTGCCTGGTTCCAGAGTCTGCTCTTGTAGCACTGCTATGCTATCTACACTGCTAACTGAGAAGGGTGATTAATTATTGCAGGATGTTCAACAACCTGGCAGATTCAAGTGTAGTACGGAAGGAAGTGCCTGAAACATCAAGTCCTCCTTTTGTCTACCTTATCTACCCTTTGTAGAAAGTACACCCACAGTTCCACTCCTTATCCGCATGAAATAATGAAATAATGGGGTAACAGTCACATACATAATTTCAGTTCACAATGTTTTAGACTACTAACTTGCATCTAATTTTCTTAGTTAAAATTCTAAAATTCTTGCTCTCTTTTTCCTAAGACCTAGGGAAAAGACAAAGATGAATAATAGCTTTATCCTCACATGACCCCAGAGAAGGATAATGTCAGATCATCTGCCACATTAGACTGTCAAAAATGGCTATTATCTAATATTTTACGTATAAATGTAATATAGTTGTCAGGAATCAACTAATATTTTCAACAATGTATGCCATATTTACTGATTTTGGTCTTATGGATATATAAATTCAGACAGTCTTTTGTAGATAAAAGGAATTCTTTAAACAAAGGCAGACTCTGGGGTGTGGAAACGGGTTCTAAAAAAAATACAAATGTGAACATTCTTTGTGCAGAAGACAGAAAGTATCTTTCCTTTTGATTCAAACTTTACAAAACAGACTTAAGAGCTAAAATAAAATACACCTGGTCTAGAGCTAATGTTTAGGTTTTATAGAAAATTCTAAGCTCTTGAAAGATACAAGCTTAGAAGGAGGCTATGGTCCCCTCCCTAATTACAGCAGCACTCCTTTATCTGTTCTTTTCTGAATGATTTCTGCTGTCTTTAAGATTCTGACTAAAAACCAACAATGAACTTCATGTGCAAGTTTTTTCAGGATCTAGCATGCCATAAAGTTAAAATACACACACTAACAAGCAAACAGATCACTGTTCCTATGTTACCTTTTGAAATTATTTAAAAAACTAAGAATTAGCTTGGTCTGACAGCATGGGCCTGTAATCTTAGCTACTTGGGAGGATGAGGCAGGATTACAAGTTCAAGGCCAGGCTGGGCAACTTAGTGAGACCCTCTTTAAAAGAATAAAGAAGACACAGGATATAATTTAGTGGTAGAGCCAATTCTTCCCCACTTCACCCCACCCTTGCTGAGTGTCAGTGTGTGTGTGTGTGTTGGCCTTATGAATGCTATGAACTAACTACATTGCTATCTTCTAACTGGATTTTTATTTAAAATAATAAATGGTGCCATTACAGCAGCTGTACAAACAAGTATTATTGTTTAGATACAGATTAGCCCACCAGGCTTGATACATAGGCTTCAAACTACAGTGTTTAGCCATGGGGTATGGCAGGGAGGCTAGACAGTAGAGTTAAGTTCAAATAGCCAAGGCAATGTACTGTATCACTGAAGAGAGAAGGTCTAAGTCCATCCAAGTCTGTCTGGGAACAGACCATAAACTTATAGCTACTGAACAGAAATGCTTACCACATGCAACTACAACAATCTAAGCTTGTCTTTGTCACATTACTTAATGTAGATTGCAGTCATTTACTTGTTTGTTTTGACATTAATTAACCAACTGACTTAACCTAGTGATTTTAGTCCAAAAATAAGTTTAAACAGTATAGGTGAGAATAGATGACCAACACTGAAAAAT
This sequence comes from Grammomys surdaster, assembly GCF_004785775.1. Lineage (NCBI taxonomy): Eukaryota > Metazoa > Chordata > Mammalia > Rodentia > Muridae > Grammomys > Grammomys surdaster. The sequence goes on along the minus strand of NW_021604669.1, from coordinate 6,226,268 downwards.
GCAGCAGACACAGAAAAATAGATGTGCCCGGCTTTGTATTTTCTTCAAGAATCTCTTCACCTGATAGCTAAGATACTCAAAACCAAGTCCATGTTTTTGTCAATATTTACGTAATATATACCATTTATTTTCTTTGGATTTTAGTCTTCTATAAGAGAAAGACTAACTTTTAAGGGCCATTCTTCTCAGTGATTTCAAGATTCTATAATGAAATCATTACTAATAATGGGTGCTTACACATCTTTGCTGAAAACTTGCCTTTACATGGTTAGTAACTATGCTCCTATATGAAACCAAAACTATACTCTTAGTTATTCAGCTAGTTGACTGGCATAAGAACTTCAAAAGAAAAGCTACAAACCTGTTTCAGAAAACACAAGTATGCAACAAGCCATAGTAAATTAAGAAATACAATATGTCTTTTCTTTAGATAGTCAAGCCTTGAGCTTCCTAGAGTCTTGCTGGGCTTTCTGGATCAGGGAAAATTAGTCTTTTGCTATAATGTAGTGGTTCTCAATATTCCTAATGCTGTGACCTTTTAATGCAGTTCCTCAGCTGTGGTGAGTCCCAACCATAAAATTATCTTCATTGCTACTTCATTAACTGTAATTTTGCTACTAGTACGAATCACAATGTAAATAAATATCTGATATTCAGAATATCTGATGTGTGACCCCTGTGAAAGAGTTGTTCAACTCCAAAGGTGTCATGACCCACAGAACCACTAGTCTAATGCTCCCTAGACTACTAGCAATTCACCCTATGGAATTCTATGAGCTTGCTGATGTCTAACTGCTAGGTTTCCATTTCCAAAAGTCCCTGGCAATACACAGCAACATCAATTGATCATGACATTTCCATTTCCTCAGCATTAAGAATGCAATCCTGTCCTTTCATTGTAGCTCAAGTGATGCCTCTGACTAAGAAACTTTATCAGTATCTTTAGGCTTTTTTCAATTCTTTCAGTTTGCTTCTTTTCCCTACGCTAGAAGTGAGCACTATACACCAGTTACCATGCAGAACTCCTTCAAATATTGAGGTTTCTACACACATCCTACCTACTCTCTGTCCTAATGACACACACTCAAGTGGGCTCCCACCCTGATCATTCTTTCCCACAGCTCTCTCTTCGATTCTAAAATGATGTTGTCTACTTCATCCCATGTTTTCTGTATGACTTTGTCATAGGATAAAAAGCTCTATGAAAACAGGATGCTTGCCTGATGTTTTTGACTCCTATAATCTAATAATCTGGGAATGTAATAGGCACATAGTATAAAGCATTTGTTGAGTGAAACAACAAATAAAATAGGAACTGGATTCATATAACTATTCTAGGCTCCTTATAAAGTCACATTACAATCTGCTTTACTGTGAATACATAAAATGTGTACTATTTTACTTTACAGACAAGAAACTGGCACTCAAAAATAGTTACGTGACTTAATTGAAGGAAAAAAATGGAATAAAGGTGATACTTAAAATATGAACTTAGATGCTTTTTTTTTCCCAACATTTTCAGTATTTCCCTTTCAAGAAATAATAGTATATCAATTCAGCCAAGTATTTAGGCTTTAGGTTCCAAATTACCTATGTTGTAAATTTATAGACTATTTAAATATTATCATAATCTTACAATGAAAAAATAACAGGAAAGATGAATCAAACAAGCCTCGATTCTTAAAACAATAAACTTGTCATTTCTGTCAGACAGTCCCAATAAGCAAGGAAAAGACAGGTTAAATAATATCTGGATCTTTTTAAAAAGAAGTCTTTTTAAAAAAGAATACATGTTAAAAACAACGAGTATAATCCTCATATAGGATGAAAAGAGAATACGGAAAAGAGCTAAGAAAAATTAAGGGAGTCAAGAATAGAGGCTACACCAAGTTCATGAGTCAGAAGGCTCATTATGTTTAAGATGTTGAATCCTTTCAAACTCGTCTAAGAGCTGGAAGAATCCTACTCAAAATCTCAATAGACTTTTTTATTCTCCCACTGAAACAGAGTTTCACTTCAATCTTGTCTAGAATTTGCTATGTTGCTCAGGCTAGCCTCCAACTACTGTACTTTAAGCCTCCTCAGTAGTGGAAGTATAAGCCTAAGTCTCCATGCCTAACTCCTCAATAAGCAAAACAAAAACAAAACAAAAACCTGACAACTCATTCTAAAATTTATCAAATGTAAAGAATCCAGACCAACATGAAGAGTTTGGAAAAAGTACTAAAGAATTAACATTGTATGATGCCAACACTCGTTATATTTACATTTAACACTAATACTGCACAACATGCAGTATAAGAATCAAAACCAACAAACATTTCAATGGGACAGAATAGAATTTGAAAACAGAACTAAATATACACTATTCATAGTAAAGACAACAGATTGTTGACAAATATATAAACGCAATTCAATGTAAACAAGAATGATTTCCAACAAATGACAAGTGGTACTATAACAATACTTTTATGCTACTTTTTTTACTATACAAAATTTACCCCAAAAATGCATCACTGGCCGACATTCAAGCCTAAAACTTGTTATCTTGTACTAGGGCAAAAAAACGTAGCTATAACACTAAAAGCATAATACACCTAATCATAAATTGATACCTAGATTTATGAATTCGTCAAGAGACAGTGTCTGCCAAGAAATAAGAGACTAGAGATATGGCTCTGTGGTTAAGAGCAAGAGCTGCTCTTCTAGATCACTGGAGTTCAGTTCCCAGCAAGTTGGACAGCTTGCAATCACCTGTAACTCTAGCTCTAGGTGATCTTAGGCCCACTTCTGTGACCAACGTATATGTTTCTGTGTATGTGTGTGTGTGTGTACAAAGTTATTATGTACACACAGAAGGAGGTGGAGAGCCTGAATATGAAGAAATAAAGGGCAGACTAACAAAAATATCTGTAAGTCTAAAATCTAATTAACGATTAATTAGAACATATGAAGAATCTTTAAAACTTAAGCGAATACAATTTAAAAAACACAAATGATTGAAACAGATGCATCATAAAAGATATAGAAAATAAAAATGAAAAGACACTAAATATTCCTGAGTTAAACTTATATTTATCAAATGAGTTAGCCATTTACACAAAAGCAAATGATCATAAAAACACATTCATGGATGCTCACATGAACCTACTTTTGAATGTCAACAATTAGAAAACCCACAAGTCTCAGCAGGTGACTGAACACACAAACTATTACTATATCTACAACAGAACACTAAGCAATAAAGGAGCAACCACTGATATATGAAGAAGTATAGCACGGGTAAATCTCAAAATAGTCACGGTGCATAAAGAAGCTAGTGCAAGAGAAGTGTGTGTACCTTATGCTAAGACATACAAATAAATGCAAAGTGAAAGGAAACAAAAAATGGTTGCCTAGGAAATAGGGAAGGATTTAAACGAGACCTAGAAAACGTGGGGATGGGATATGTTCAGCATCTTGATTCTAATGGTGGTTTCATGGGTATAAACATGTCAAAGCGTATCAAATGTTACACTTTTCAATTCATGCAGCTTATTTCATAATGTTTAAATGCTGATAAACTTATTTAAAGAAAACAGACCTGAAGATGTATGTAGTGGCTCATGTAGGTAATCTCAGCATTCAGGAAGCTAAGTGAATAGACTGCTGTGAATTTCAGGTCAGCCTAGGGTATAGAATGAGTTCCAAAACATCTTGGGGTACGGAATGAGACTCTATCTTAAAACAAAATCAACAAACAATAGTACAAGAAGAAAGATAAGCCAAAACAAACCGAAACAACCCAAACCTGCCAAGAACGAGTACTAAGAAAATCAAATTACTTATCATAGCAAAAAGAAAAATAAAGGCCAGGTCAGTTTCTTTGGACCTGTTTATTAGCAAATGATTTACAGAGCTGTTTCTCACTCTTGAGTCAGTCTTTTTAAACACAAAGAATAGTCTTTAAATGTGGAGAGCTAAATATGAAGGAATAAAGTAGAAAAATTAAGAAAAAAAACAAACAAAACTAAAGCCCAAGATAGAAAGAAGACTATAAAAATGGAATTTTTTTTAGATCACAGTTATAGATTGTATTAGTTTTCTATTACTATCAAAAAACACCACAACCAAAGCATCTTTCAGATGATAGGACTTATTTTGGGCTTAAAGTTCCAGAGGGTTAAGAGTCCATTACCATCACAGAAGGCAAACATGGCAGCAAGCACCAGACCTGGCAGAAGGAACAGTGAGAATGAACTGGGGACAGCAGGAGGCTTTTAAACCTTAAAGTCTGTCCCTGGTGGCACAATTCCTTCCCCAAGGCCAGATATAACCTCTTTAATATCATTACCAACTGTAGACCAAATATCTGCTTGATTATATAAGGGACATCTCATTCACAAGCCATGAAGATCAAAAAAAAATAATTTTAAGACACTAATGACATGTGCAGATTTGATCATTTCCAAGAAATAAGAAAGAAGTGCTACAAATTTATAGGTTAAAATAAAATATAACAACCTGCCTAACAAGAAACTAGTTCTTCTTGGAATTTTATTTCCCCTGGTCTTAGGCTTCCTAGTTTCTTTCTATTCCTGACTGCCCTGTCCTTAAACACACAAGCTCTCCATGTCCTTGTGTGGTTTTAGGCTCACTCTGACAGGGATGGGAGCCTCCTAGAGGGTTATGATTCCTTTTGATAATGTGGTGAATGTTAGAGGCCAGGACAATGTACAGTAGCATAAAATTTCATGTAATTGTTTCAAAAACATTTTAAAAACTTTCCTAAAAAAAAAAAATCAGGCATTGTAGTAGTGGGACACATCTTTAATCTCAGAATACCAGTTCTCAGGGGGCAGAAACCGGTAAATCTCTAATTAGTTCAAGATCAGCCTCTTCTACATAATCAAGTTCCAGGCCAGCCAAGGCTACATAGTGAGACCTTGAGACTTTGTCTCACCCACCCCACCAAAAGAAACAAACAAAAATCACCCCCGCTACACACACACACACAAAACCCAAACAAAAAACCTCTTCTGAACTCTAGCCAACTATTTCTTACCTACTTCTTAGGGTAAGGAAACATATTCTTTACAGAATTCCAACCTAGTTTGTCTTTGAAAGATCAAATGCAAAATAAGGTATGAACAAACACAATGTAAAATTTGAATATCAAGAGTATAATGCATAGATTAGGATTTCATATTTTGTGGACATATTACACAAATAGTTCAACTGGACAGATTCCTGCTTTATTTAGTGAATTCTGACAATCAGGTTTATGATGGAGGCTTTTAATAACCACTTGGATTAGTATATCCTGTTAAAAACTTGTTCTGATGGGCTAGAGAGATGGCTCAGCAGTTAAGAGTACTTGTTGCTCTCCCAGAGGACCAGGGTTTGATTCCTAGCACCAAAAATGCACTTCACAACTGTCTGTAACTCTAATCCCAGGGTACTCCATGCCATCTCTGGCCTCTACAGGTACTACTGCATGCATGGGATGCATATATATATATATACATACAGGTAGGCAAAACACATATTGCAAAAAAATAAAATTTAAAAGATTAAAAAGCTTTTACTTGCTTTTAAAAGTTGTTTGGAATGAGGGCATGGAAACATATTTAATGATTTTCAGGCTTTAAGAGGGTCTGACAGTGAGTTGTTGTCTATAGACCCAGGCTTCAAAACATATTCAGTTATTCATACCTGAAGCAAGTCAAGAAAAAGTCCTCTATTTCAAAGACCTTTTCATAATACGCATTCCTTTTCCTTAATTCCCAACAAACCATGAAAACTGAAGGCATGTTTTTGGAACCTAAGTCTTACTTATGGTGGTCCTCTTGCATCTTAAATGATACCACTACCACACTATTCAGGCTCTATCATACTACAGCAATAAATGACTCCACAATCATAGTAACTTTGAACACAAATATTAATTTCTCACATAACTTTTCTCTGGTAAGGGCTGGCTTTCTCGCTCTACTTCAACATTCAATACCCAAACCTTAGGTTCCATGACAGAGTAGGCAAGGGCCACTGGCAGAACCACAAGCTAGAAAACATGTGCTTGAATGTGACCATAGACACCACAATAAGGTTATCTACCAGTACACCAGATTTTCCAGTGCCTACATCATTTTATGGCTGAATTAAATTTATACTGGATGAGTGATCGATCAGTGATGAGTGGAGACTGAGACTACAATCAAACAGACTATGGTAATATATTGTAACTACCAAAGGCTGACATAATGGAAAGTATTTTTTCTCTTCTGATTACAAAAGCAAGCCAGCGTGTGAAAAGCACCATAGACGATGTGCTGATTCTTACAAAGACAGTTGATGTCTTTACAGTCAAATATGAGGGAGCTTGATAAAGATAAATATGGGTAGACATTTATAATAATGATCTATAAAATATCCTACACTTTCAATGGATTAACTGGCAAGTAAAATAGAGAAACATTAGATTAAGTAGCTCACATGACAAAGAGGCAACGCTATAGTTGACCATAAGCTCAATATGATCAAAGGGTAATACTGCTGCCAAAAATGTAATGCAAATTTCAAGCTGCATTCATACAAGTACAAGAGCTAGATAATAGCTTCATTGTATTCTGTGAGAAGTCATACCACATCTGAAGTAGTCAGTTCAGTTTTGGCCTCTATATTTTAAGAGGTTCAGTAACAAAAAGACTTTGTTATGTGTTCAGAAATGTGGATGGGAGAAAGTCTGTAAACTATGTCATATCATGTCCATATGGCTTGAAAATTCGGGATATCTCCAACTTAGTTTGAAAAAAAAAAAAAGACTCAAGTAGGACACAGTAACCATCTTCAAATACTCTTTAAGATTTATTGTATGTAAGAGTAAACTTCAAACACATAGTTCCGGTTTGTTAAGGACGAGTAAGTGAAAGTTAGAAGGGAATCAGTTCTCACTGAGATGCAAGGATTACCACTGAAGGAAGGCAGATAAAGTATAGAACTGCTACTAAAGAGTCTAAACCCAGGTTGGGTCCTCTAAACCTAAGGCACTTTCCTATATAACCAAACATTCTGAGGCCCTGCAAAATTTCTCAACAGTATGGATCTTTTCCAATTAAACACAAACAAGAACAGCAGCATCAAGGAATAAGAACTGGGCTAAAAAAAAAAAAAAAAAAAAAAAGTAACCACAAAGCTGTCTGGGTCTGGCCTTACAAACAGGCACGTTACAGAAATGGCATGAAAATTTAAGGATAGATAACATTAAACACAAACTCAGTGTCTTGGATTTTACAGAGGAAATGGGCTTAGTCAAATTTCATCTACAAGTGTTTTTTCCCTTAGTATGATCTAATGACTGACAGAACAGATTCAAAATGGCCACTGAGAAAAAAAAAGCTGACGTTAAAAATGTATTCAAACTACAAGACAATAATAATGTAGTGACCAATTTGTATAAGCATTACAATTTTTACAATTTTTTGTGATAAACTATTACACAGCATGTTACTGTCATTATAAAGTTATCACTCGCTGATATTTTTGTGTTTTTATACTATTCAAATTCCAGCACTTTCTAGTCTCATTCTCAGTGTGCAAACTCCTATATATGTTCTATATACTAGAATTGCTGGTAGATCATGCACAATACATAAAGACCTGGGGTACCTTTGCATCCCAGCCTGTTTTCAATACATTCAGCTACCACAAAAAATGCTAAACACTGTTTTTAGTTTGTATCCAAACTGTGAATATTTATTAGGATATCACAGAATGCAGTCTTGATAAATTATTGAAGTCCTATCTATCGTCCCCTCTCTCTTGCAGGTATAAATACTTAAAAAAAAGTTTTGTTGTTCCAAAACCCAGCTTACTCATTTATAAAACGAAATGTGCTTATATTTTTTTCTGGAACAAATACAACTCCAAGCCAAGACAAACAAAGGAAATTTTGACAAAGCTAAATGTCTATTTACTTACCCTCTATTAAGTACTAAGTTTAGGACTTAGATGCTATACACTCAGACTTGTTTAAGAACTTGTCGGTGCAAACTCCCAGAACTGAGAAGGAGAAGTGGACACAACATAATTGATACCTGCTGGGAAAGAGAAAATCAGTTTTTTCACAAGGAGTACCACTGGGTATCTCAATCACATGCCAGTGATAGACTCATGGCCAGCAGTAGTTGACCAACACAAAATGGCTCCATGGTTTGGATTTTTTTTGTTTTGTGGCACTTTTATTTTGTTATTGTTTATTATTTACTTTCTTTGAGTTTGTTTTAATTTTTTTCTTTTGAGAATAAGAAAAAGAACATGAAGTTAGGTAGGTAGGGAGGTGGTAAGATCTGAGAGGAATTAGGGGAGAGGAAATATAATTTAAATTTATTATAAGAAAAAATTTAATTAACAAAACAATTTGTCACCAGATTCCTAGGCACACGACTTTTCCCCCATCTTTTCTGTGGGTTCAATGAAGAATTATATAGGTCAGGATACAGAAATCAGGGCAACATAGCTTCAAATCTCCAATGCCAATCCATCTAACAGGATTTATCTGTAGTGCACTAAAGGGGAGAAATGTGTCAGTGAAGAGCTATGCTGCGGATATACTAAAACAAGGGTCTGTTTAAAGACAGGGTAACAATAGTAGAACATCTCCTTCACACATACAACTTATTTTCACAGAATATGTCCCAAAACTGAGTGGACAGACACCTGCATAAAAAAAAAATACTCAATTTTATATAAGTTATGTTATCCTCTATGTATACATACTGATGATAATGTTTAATTTACAGATTAGAGACAGATTAATGATAAAAACTAGTAAGATAATTATAGTGATATCCTGTAATAAAATTTGTAGTCTCACATACTTGCACTGTACTTTTCTTACCATGTGAAAGGAAATCACACAATGACTACATAACAATATGGAGAAAGTGATAGTGCCTGGCTAAACGCACTGCAATACTGGATAGGTGATTAGACAGCCTGCACTGTAGCAGGTAGCAGATACAACACAGAGATATTGTCAGGATAAAAGGATGAGTCATACCCTGCTTGGGACAGTGTAAGATTTTATCATGCTACAGAATGGCATGAAAACCTATGCACAATTTCTGAAATTTTCAATTTAATATTTTCAGACTGCAGCTGATTGTGAAAAACTGACTGGGGAAAGTAAACCCTTAGATTGGGTACTTCTTGAAAATGATATCTTGTATGGAGTATTCTTTATGTCACATATTCTTCTAAGTGCTTAACATGAATTAATTCATACACAGTCTTCACAAGTAATATTCTTATCTTTGTTTTACAAGTGAGAAAAAGGAAGCACAAAATGATCAAATAGTTTGCCATATCACATAGCTAATGACAGGCAGGGGGAAACTTGAATTTAGATGGATAGCCTCAGGCCCCTTTTTAACCTTTATGAGTGTAGATATATACCTTGACACTTGAATTCTCTTTTGATTCTGTTAACTTTAATCACTTATGAAAAACTATATTTCACAGGCAGCCAAAATGGTATAGAATTATGAAAGTGCTTTCGAAATCAAATTTTAGGATAAGATGACTGAATTTAGCACATCTCAGAAACAACTAGTACCTAATCAAATCTATTTTTCCTCAACAATGTATCTCTAAGCTTTATTATTCTTTGTAAGTACTCCTAAGTGACATTTTTTATATTTAGTATAATGTCTGACACTTGCTAGTTCCTTTCCACAGTATGGGATGTTTATTCACAGGAGTATACATTAAAGTAATTCTGCTCTCTGGAATTCTAAATTCAATCACTTAGTAGTATAGAAACAAAGTAAACTGGATGGTCTCTGCTCCTAAGAGGTCACAGTTATGAAATAATGTATGAGCTGTTTTTCTGGAGACATCATCAAAGTTCTAAAGGATCAAATAGTCTGGCTAACTGTGAATGGTGGCGATTTGATGTGCAAAGGCAGAAGTACCTTTTTCCAGTCAGAGAACAGAAAACAACTTATACAGGACTAGAATTCAGAGTTTACACGGAAAGGAAATGAGAGTAAGAGATGAAAAATGAAACAGCAGCTGGATAAAGAAAATTCATTAGCAGTGAAAACAACAATAATAAATAAAGCCACATTGTAATGATGTATAACAGGAGAGTGGTAAGATCGAACTTTGAAAAACAGTGGTTATCATTTCTAGAATGGAGAATCCAACTTTCAAACGAAATCTCAAGCTAACTTCCATACTAAAAACTATCAAAATAGGAATGTAGTCCTTAAGACTGGAGAATGTACTATAGAGTACAGGGTAAAAAACAATTTTAGAAGACAAAAACAAGAGAGAGTAGCACAAATACCTAGGTCTTCATTTCACGCCTCTCATGAAGTTTTAACTTGCCAGGTGTAAAGATTCATTCTAGTTATTTTTCATTAATAACAAGACATATACAGAACATGAAATATTATATGTTTAAGATTAATGATAAAAATTTATAATATACAAAAAGAAAATAAAGGTTAGTCTCATATTTTTATTTTTTTCACTTGAGTTAATTTTATAATTTAAGTGACATCAGTTTCTAAACTCAAAATTAAGAGTCCACAGTTGGGTAGACACAGTATTCTTACAGCCATAAAGCTACTACAGTGCTGGAGGACAGAGAATATCATAACTGGTGTTAAGTGGTTTTTTTCAAGATTAGTTAATTCTAATTTTTTAAACATGATATTATGTCTGAAGATTTCATGTCTAAATGAATGCTTAAGCATTTACTCTTCCACCCATCAGTCACTGACATGAAAAAAACTGTTTCTCATTTTTCTTATAACCTCCATGTTTCAATAACATTGAAAACTGGCTGAAGATAACCTATTTCTAACAATTCACCAGTATTTGCTCTATAGTAAAGAAAGCTGTAGGCTACAGTCCTAGAGAAAAGATTTACACTGATTCATTTAATATTTTATATCAGAATAGTTATACTCAATGGGACAATCTAATACAGTCCCTACCAATGCTTTCGTCTCTATGGACCTCTCATATGCCTAGTACTAACATTTGTGGGGAACATAAGCAAATAGTCCAAATCTTTTTTTTTTAAAGGATTACCTACTTCAAAATAGGCTAAAACCAAACATTAAAAAGCAACATTTAATATATACTAAAAATTACAAAACAAACCTACAGTTAGAATTTTTTCCTCTAGATAAAACATTTATAAAACAATTATTTCAGAGTATGTGATCAATGGCTCCTATCACAGCTACTGAAAGGAGACAGAGATGCATAAGGCATAAATTAAATCCTTCAGTACATCATTTGATCAACAGTCACAATATTATTATATTGCACCACAATATAATCTGTAAACTGTTCCTTTTCTGTGATTATAAAGAAACTATAAAATTCTGTATAGTAGACTGGCATACAGGTTTTATTAGACATTTTATGATTAGGAAGTCTAGCAAGCATTAATCAAATATCTGAGTTTACATATCTTATACACACTTAATCAGAAATAGTGTTATCAAAAGAAAAATATTTTCAAATTTTTAATTATAATTTCATTATAATTTTATTTGAAAAAGATAACTATATTAGAATAAAAAGAATTCACTTCACATGTTCCAATGAATTAGCCATTTTATGCAGTTTAATACATTACTCTTTTCCACTTCTTTCAAATATAAAAGTCTGAGGACTAACATAATCATTAAGAACAAAATAATGTGTTCTTTTAGAGAAGCTTCTGTTTATGAATCAAACTAAAAGCAAATTTTGAAAATAGTACCAGAGAACCATACAAACATCCCTCACATGTCAAGTAAAAACGAAGTGATACCAGCTTCACATACTAATCTAAATATTCAACTAGGTTTCAGAGAAGATCTCCTTAAGCTCAAGATTTTAGGGGTCCTTTGAAAAAGTCCATAGACGACATTTATCTAAATATAAACTTGTATTTTTCCCCAGTTTATATAACTACAATACCTCTTCAATTTAGAGTATCTTCTGAATAAACTATATTAATACTTAAATTTGAAACCATCTTCCAGAAGGAATGGCTAGGAGAAAAAAATGACAGCTGCTCTTTTCAAATGAACTTTCTACTGTTCTTACAGACATGGTCACTTGATGAGTGGAGTTTGGAAACATATTTAATAGTGAAAGAAAACAGGAGAAAGAAAACACAATTTCCACAATACTCATGGCAACACCTCCTAACTGGAAGATTTCTGCAGGTTATAAATAAACTAAAAATTTCCATATAGTAGTTTGGCTCCACAGGTTTGAATGAAACATTTTATGCTTAGCAAGTGTTATTCAACTTGAATTTACATGCATTGTTTTGAGCCTTTGATTACATTTTCCAGAAACCAACACTGGGAAACTGAAAAATTAAGTGACATTTAAAAAGTGACACTGAATTAAAAGATTCAGTTGAGACTATAAATCAGTCTTAATTTCCAATTAAAATTTCTAATTATTACTGGTATTCTCACACATACTGGCATAAACATTTTTAAAATGAGGTAATATTACTTTATTTGCCCTTGTCTAAAAAAAAATGGTCTCACTAATCATAAATCCAATGTAATATTTTACCTCATGTTCTGAAATTAATTATCCTTTAAGATAGTCCCTTGAGATTCAAAAAAAGAAAAACATTTCTTTTAATACCACCTATTTTTCAATCTTCATTTTAGTCAATTTTTTTCAACTGAGAAATGAAGAATCTGTATATATATTAAAAAAATCAATTCTATATCATACAAGCTGCTCTTTCAATCTTTATAATATTCAAATCCACTAAAAGGAATAAAGCTGAGCCCAGTATCCAAAACTTGTGTTAAAATAATTTACTTTGTGATGCACTTACAGAAATAAAATGCTAAGTGCTCTTAGGGTGTTTATTTTTAGCCCGTGCCTATGCTTAGTTTCCCCTTCAGTTATCTTCTAATAAGGGTTCTTGAGATTGCAGGGTGATGAAGGTATCACACCCAGGCCAAGCATGCAGTGTAAAGAATGGATCTGCATTAGTTTTCTCCCGTGACATTTATGGCTACTTCCTCCTCTAGCTTCTTTTCCCAACATAAATCTAAGCTGACCTGTAAGTCAAATTCTTGTCAGATTAGATTTTAACAATTTTTACATAACCAAAGCAAAACAGTATCAGAATTAAAGTCACCATGCAATTGCACCAGACTTTTGTCATTCTAATAAGCCAATTCAAGGCACCCACAGGAAAAGAAAGAAAGAAGGAAAAAAATGCACTCCCTCAAAATTTAAGAATTACTTAGGAAAATCTAGCCTCTAGTTCTGAAGAGAGCGCACCCAGGGAAAATTTCAAGGTTTCAATTTTTACTGTGTGTAGACCTAGACCAAATCCATTTATTTTGACTTTGCTTACGTCTGGGTACAACTGCTTGTTGGCCTCTGCTGCAGGACCACCTCCTGGTGAGAATCTTACCAGAAGGTGCTTTTGAGACAGCAGTAACTACCTAGGATGGGATTCTTGTCAAGTCTATAGGAAAACTTGACTGAATGGTGAAACGATTTGAACTAGGTTTCAATGTACTTAAATGGTACAGCACAAATCAGATGACAAATTTTCCACTCATTAATTGATGCCAGAAAATATGGGACAATGAATTGAACTTTGTCCCCAGGTAATCTGTGACAAACAGACTCAAGGAAACATTCATAAGCCATAGAGATGCCAGAATTCTTTTACTAAATTGTACAACAAATTTCAAGAATAAAACAACATTTACTAAGTACTATTTAAACAGACTTGAAGGTACCCTGTTCTGTAAAATTCTCATTGAACTAACAACTACTTAACTTGTTTTGTAACCTTAAACTTTAAAATATCCAATTTCTTAACGTGGGGTCAGCTGCTTTCCTCTCCCCTTACCTCATTGCAGCATTACTTTTTTTCTCCCTATTATCCCTGAGAACTGCTCAGGGTGAGAGTCAAACTTGGATTTACTAAGCAAGCTCTAAAAAAATGTTAGCCCCAAACCAACTGTTCCTGTGTGGTAGAATATGCAAGCAACACTAGCAAATTTGAAAAATAATTAAGTGATTTTAAAGTATAAGCAGAAATGTACTTCAAAACGAACTCAATGAATCACTTTACTTTTGGCATTGTACACAATAAACACTCAATAAAATGACCTGAAAATGGAGACATGATTATCTCAAGTTACTTCCCCATAGGTCCTCATCACCTGGAGTAAAATGTTCAAGAACTGTTTAGTTCCATAAACACATGACTTCTGTGATGTCAGCAAGGTCAACAAGCCTACACCAGGGGTTATGCTGAGTAAGGGCCATTGCCCACTTTTACAGTTCCCTTTATGAAAAGGCAGGAAAACCAAACAAACAAAATTATTTATATATTACAGGAACTGTTTTGAGGTTGTGACAACCAATAACCCAACTACAAGATAATATGTAGATCCCTGTCCCTAACGGCCAGTAGAAGCAAGATTAGGAGCAGGTACAAAACTGACTGCTTAGGAATAAGATCTCCTACTAACCCTCCCTTCCTTCTCACTGAGAACCTTCAGTACTGGGCTCCATGCCACAGGGACTCAATTTCAGAGTGAGTGTTCTCCATTGAGAGAACTTTTTGAAAGTGACAATCAAATATTCAGAATTAAAAGGAAAAGCACTCATATATCAGAACTGCTCAGGGTGAGAGTCAAACTTGGATTTACTAAGTCTTCCAACTGACATCAAATTTACAGCAGGGTGTCCTTCTGGCTGTTCCTTCACAAGAATTCACAACACCTTTCACAAACCGAGGAGTCTTTCTTGGGTTAGATTTAAAACTCAAAACACACCTGGCACCTGTTTAGACTGGTTCTTACTGTGGGAGTAGAGGGATCTCTATCAACCTGAACACACTACACTGGAAATTTCCAAACTTCCAAATAAAGGCACACCAGGTCCGACTGGGTGCCTGGTATTCTCAAAGTGATATCGTGGAGAGTAGTTCACGTAGGCAATTCACTTTAATGTCTGATAAGGACGCCGGATCCGTGCGAGCATTGGGATCCTGCTAAACTAAAAAAGAAAGAAAGAAAAGTAATGAGGAAAAAAAATGAAGCTCCGGATTAGCGACAGACCTGGGCTGGAACAGTCCGGAGTTACTCTGAGGGAAGCTGTGCACTGGTGGGTGGAACTGGATCAACGTGATTACTTAACCTTGCCAGCCAAAACCTAAACTCCGCTCTGACCAGCCCCAAAGCTGCTGGTGCTGGAGTCTATCAAATACTCCGGTGTCTTCTGTTTTCTTCCCGGGAACGTGGAGCCTGACACCTGAAACTTCACGCAAACGCTATCGTGTTTCGGGGGCTTTTGCATTTATTTTTAAAGTGCAACCGGCAAGAATCAGTGGTCGGCGTGCGAAGAGTGAGAGATTAACCTATTTCCTGCACACACAGGAAAAGAACTCACGACAATTCAAGCAGTTCCCTCTCTTCCAAGTAACTTTTTGGTAACCATTCGTCCTGAAATAACCACAAGCAACAAACACTGGGCACTGGCATGGCAACGACCAGCAGGCGTGCCTGGTCCCCACAGGCGGGGTCCGTGGGTCTCCTACCCGGTCCGGCCCCGCGCTGCGGCCCCTCAGTCCCGCGTCCTGGCTCCGCGCGACTTTGGCGGGGAAATGCACTTCGCGGGCCCGGACGGGCGGGAGGCTCGCCGCGGGCCGGAGTTTCCGAAGTGTCCCGAGCCCTTCCCGTGGCCTCGGCGACTCCCGGCTGCGGCCGCCCGGGGGCCCACCTGCCCCAGGGCCGCGGGCCGAGCGGCTGCCGAGCCCGAGGGGCGGCGCCGCCCCCCGCCGGCCGAGCGCCTGTCAGCCGCGCCTCCC
>NW_021604669.1:6197098-6210009 GCF_004785775.1 Grammomys surdaster | reverse complement strand
CACCCGCGCGCGCCTCGCGCCCGTCGCGTGCCCCGGAGCGGCCGGGGAGGGGGTCGCGAGCACGCGCGGGCGAGGGGCGCGGGCGGCGGCCACGGAGAAGCCGGCTCGGCCGCGTCCGTCATGGCGCGCGGCGCGGCGGTCGCTCGCTGCGTTCTCTCCGTTCGCTCGCCTTTAGTTTGACCTTTCCCTCCAGTGTGTCTGAGGAGAGCGGCCGTGCGCGCGCGCGTGTGCATGGCTCTGGGTGTGCGCGCGCGCGCGTGTGGGAAGGGGCCGGGTTCGTTCCCCGACGCCTGACGTCACTGCCATGGCAACGGCAGCCTCCACCCCTCTCTTCCCGCTTCCTGTACCCGCCCCCTCGGCACGTTAGGAGGCGGGGGCTCACGTGCTCACTGAACGCGCGTGCGCACGCACCCGCAGCGCGGAGCCCTGGGCGGTAACCGGGCGGCCTGGAAACTCCTTCTTCTCCTCGCCGTTCCCCGGAATTGGGCCAATATGGAGGGGAGGTGCTAGGGGCGGGCGCACTTGGTTGCTAGGTTGCATGAAAAATATCCTGAGGTAGTGCGAAAACTCTCCCTCGTTTACTGAGCATGTCTGGGGAAAGGGGGCGTGTGAGTTGGGCGAGGTGAAGGAGGACATTCAGAGAGTAGGAAGGAAGAGTCTCGGCTTTAGGACAGGTCAGTGTGTGTTGAACTGGGACTGCGTGGCTGCCTTAGAACGGTCTGCTTCTGCCCATCTCCCTATGTGATCATGGGCGTGCAAGTTAGACACTCTGAATTTAATGTCCCGGCAAAAAAAGGGGGATACTAAGAAAATCTGTCGCAAGATGGTCATTAGTACTAAAAGAGAACTTGCGAAATGACTCCCCCTGGTGCGTGGTAAACACTAAACATCTAGCTGCTATTATGGAATCCATGACCTAAGAATTTTGCAAGTGGGGACAAGAGTCTCGTGCTTTTTTAAGACAGACTCACTGTGTAGCCCTCTTTGTCCTGGAACTCAAAATGTAGACAACCAGGCTAGCCTAGAACTCAAAGCTGTGAGTGCTGGTATCAAAAGCATGGGCCACTTTCCCCAGAGTGACCCAGGAGCCATAACAAAACATTAAATGATCACGGTCGAATACTGTCATAGACAGCCTTCAAAACCCAAGGGTCTTGTGGCTTCTGGAGCCACCTTTTAGGGAGAGGAGAATAAAAAAATTGCAGGGAACAACTCTTTCCCCTTAAAGATCTTCCCTTGGGACTATGGAATCACTTCTTAATCTCGTGCCTTCTCATTCCTGCAGAGGTTTAGAATTCGGAACTTAAGGGCTAGACCCCTAAGTTACTTAAGGGGAGCAATTCTGTACCACCCACAGAATCAACAAAATTGTCCTTTCCTCCGATTCCTCAACCCGTGTAAATTTACTGCAAGTTTTCTATAAAGGTGCTCCTCAAACGTCTAGGTATATGAAGAAAGGATAATTTACATAACCAATATTTTCTAGTGAGCAGGTGGGGAAGAAGGCTGTCCCACCCTGCAGGCATCGGATGACCAGACCTGGGGAAGGCAGACTCCTCAGAGTTCAGACCAGCTGGTTACCTCCTCATCCTCAAACGTCTGATTGGAACCATTTAGGTTACCCTCTTAATCAAAGTCTGCCTCCCAGAGTCTCTGGGCTATGGCAGGACTATTTCTACAGTTGCTGTTTCTGTCTTATAACCTCAAACCTAAACCTGGCCTTGATAGCTAACACTACCCAAGCTCCTCAGATACACTCTGGAGTTTTATACTTTCTTCCAAAAGTAGTAGTATTTATGTACCCTTTATAAATTCCCAAAAGGTTGCTGGAATTACTCGGTTGGAATGCATCAGTCTCTTTTCCAGAGCAGCTGCCATACCTCTCTTTGGACACAGTTCCTCACAGGCTTCATGTTCTGCCACCTGTGAATGTCCACTCTGAACATCCATGTTTGGTCCAGTGTATCACTTAATACCCACTTCTTTAAATGTAGGTCATTTGTCTTCTTCCTTGGTCTCTAAAACCATAAAGGAAGGAAGCATGTTCATTTCAATTTGGCTATATCCTGCCTCTCCCTCATTCCATACACAGGACCACTCAAGCAACCACCTAGCAAACTGCTGGCAAGGCTCCCTATAAGGTTCTTAGAAGCAGAGTTGACCATCTCTGGCGTATAAGAACTTAAGATACCCAGTAAGTCTTGGACTACACTCAAAAGCAGCTTCAAGGTTACTCCTGTGCAGTAGAATGAAGTGCTGACGGTAACAAGTTACTAGCCAGAACAAGAAATGAGGAGAACAGTGAAGATCAGCTGCTTTTGTGGACCTAGGCTTTTCAGATGCTGTTAAGGGTGAGACTGACAACATGCAAAATGCCCAGGGTCTGTCAGTGGTGTTGCTTCCTGGAAAGGGAGAACTTATGGGCAAGGAGAAATGCCCATATCAGTCAGGATTTATTTATGCTGGCCTGGCAGCGCCTGCCCCTGCGTCTGTTGCCACATTTATCTGAAGCTCGATGGCATTCTTGTGTCTACTTTTGTTTACTATCTGTTTCTTTGATATGCCATTTAACCCTTTAAATAAATTTTCCCAAAATGATTTATCTTATTGTTCTCTGTACTCTTAGAACTGCCAAGCACCCAGCAGCATTTGCCTCAGAGTCATCTCTGTTTCCTCTGTATCCATTCTGTCTTTGGCATCTGCTAAAAGCATTCTTTTCCTGTGGTAGATGTTAGCTAGTTCGTCCAGACTTGTGTTCATTGTCATGATACAAGCCATCTTCTCTTGGTGTATTTTTTTGGGGTGTTTTATTGAGTTCTATCATCTACCACCCTTCCAACCCTTATTCTACCCCATTCCCTTCCAACCACTCAACACTAGGTAGGAAAAATATAAGGTTAGAGGGGAAAGGTGGCCTAGCCCTCTTTAGACTACTTCCTGCTGAATAGGGACATTGGATTACTTTGGAGCAAGTCCAGTCTCAACTGTCAGGATATCTCCAACCAGCAATCCAGCAAAACAGCAAAACAACAGCAATCCAGCAATAGCAAACAGCAGCAGGGACCAGCAGCAGCAGGGGTAGGACTAGCCTCTGCAGGTTCTCTCGGGGTTCTCACATTTGGACCCTCTCAAGAATTCCCAAAATTCCAAACAAAAACTATCTGCAGTTGGCAAAACTCATGTCCCTCCTAGAGCACGAGACAGTCATAGTTAGTGGCTGTGGGCAATCTGAAGCAGTCCTGTATTTCATACCTAGGATTAAAACAAAAACATTCACATAACTGGGTTTTTAAAGAAATCAAAATTCTCTCTATAATCTTCCTTCCTTTCTCTCTCTCTCTCTCTCTCTCTCTCTCTCTCTCTCTCTCTCTCTCTCTGTCTTTCTTTTTTTTTTTTTTTTTTTTTTGTTGACTCATCCCAAAACTTCTGACTGGTCATTTTGTCTTGCCTTGGGACCATTCAGTGCCAGTTCATGCTTATACACCAGATTCCAAAGACCATTCTGAAAGGTAAAAACACAACATCTTACCTAGCTTGAAGCTCCTCCAGATTCCTACTCACTCACTGGCCAGACTTCTTATGTGGCTTTTGATGCAGTTTTCCTCAGCCATGTGTCTCACTCCTTCTGTAAGGGTTGTTTTATTCTATGCATGCTGAAAGCTTTCAGTATCTCCTGTGTATCATGTTCTTTGTGCAAACAGGCCCACATGCCTCGGATTCTCTGCTCTGGTCTCTCTCTACCAAGGTAACTTTATCTGTGACTTTGAAGTTTGTAAAAATTGCCCATGCTGTGCCCTCTAGGGTTACTTCTTTTCCTGTTTTGTTACTACCTCATATATTTTTAGGTCTTTTATTCTGAACCAGAATATGAGAGTCTAGAGATCTTGGGCCTTGACTCACCTCATTTCATGTATGTATTTCTGGCACCACCTCACTACCTGCTACATAATAGATATTCCATAATTGTTTATTGAATACATCAATGCATTGAGCCTTGTACTTGTTAGACAACCAGGAAGAGAGAATGTCAATTGAGAAATTGCCCCCTTCATATTGGCCAATGGGAACTTTCTTGGTTAATGATTGAGGGGAGAGGGCCCAGCCCACTGTGGGTTGTATAAGAAAACAAGTGGAGCAAGATACAGGGAGAAATCCTGTAGGGAGTGTTCCTTTGTCTTTCCTGCTTTTGTCCCTTGAGCTTCTAACTTGACTTCCTCAGTGATAGACTTTATTTAGTGGTGTAAGACAAGACAAACCCTTTCGTCCTCTAGGTTGTTAATTGAATGGTTTATCATAGTGACAGAGATGCACAGCAGGTCAAGCCTTATGAAGGGAAAAAAATCTCCCAAACTACTGTATTTATTCAATTCTTCACCAAGCTATGTCTAGAATTATAGGAGTAATCAGCAGGTAATGCATGAGTTAGAATTCAGTCTGTAGGACTGCCATGTATCAGGGGAGGAGCATCTGTTGGTTAACTCAGTCTCCAACAACCTTCTGCAGTACGCAATGCTCTCACCATTGTACAGACAGGGACATCAGTTGGGATGCGGGGAGCGACTGGGCCACAGTCATGCTTGATTGTGGGGAAAGGTAGGATTGATTCTGGAAACAGGTCATCATGTAAGTTGCAGTGTTACTGTCCTGCTCTGCTGCAGTGACAGTGGTAATCATGACCATGTTCCCATCTCCTCTTTCTCTTAGAGAAATCCCTGTTCTCCTGGCAGCATGAAGAAAAGTGATTGCTTTCTACAGGATGAATGTGTGCAAGTCAAGCTAAATGGCTTCTCTTTGGAGTCATTTGTCTGTAATTGGGTTAAAATTATAGATTGAAGGCCAGGTAAGGGATGCATACCTTCCATCCCAGCACTTGGCAGAAAGAAGTAGGCAGATCTTTTGTGAGTTTGGGGCCAGCCAGGGCTATGTCTTAATATAGTTGCAATGTTTTAGAAAATAGATGTCGAGTATGAGAATGTGAAGGACCCAACTAATTAATCTACCACCCGTTGACTTTCCCCCCTTTTTTTTCTTTTACTATTTTTCCCCTAACCTCTGGGGAAAGCTTTTGGGGCCACTTCTAGAAACTTGGCAGGAATTTGACTTTGGGCTAGGACTTGGAAGTAGGCTCAAGATGAATACAGTTGAGGAATGTGTTCTTTGTATCTTGATTTTTTTTTTTTAAGATTTATTCATTTATTTCATGTATGTGGGTACACTGTCTCTGTCTTCAGACATACCAGAAGAGGGCATTGGATGCCCAGTACAGATGGTTTTGAGCTAGCATATGGTTCCTGGGAATTGAACTCAAGACCTCTGGAAGTCAATGCTCTTAACTGCTGAGCCATCTCTCCAGTCCTTGAGGGATCTTGTTAAGACTCTGAATACAGTAATCATAGGATCTTCCATCTATGCTTTGTTTGTTCCTTAATTACTTTGTTTATGACTTAGGACTGACTATATTATTTGTATGTACCTAGAATGATATAAAAGCAGACTGGGCCAGGCAGTGGAGGCGCACGCCTTTAATCCCAGCACTTGGGAGGCAGAGGCAGGTGGATTTCTGAGTTCCAGGCCAGCCTGGTCTACAGAGTGAGTTCCAGGACAGCCCCAGCTATAAAGAGAAATCCTGTCTCGAGAAACCAAAATAAATAAATAAATAAAATAAAATAAAATTAAATTAAATTAAAAAAAAGCAGACTGGAAAGAAAATAGACCCTTTTCAGCCTCAGAACTGGCTGGAGTCATGCTGCAGTGTTGTCTAATTGTCTTTTTTCTTTTTAATCCTCATTCCCTCTCTGGAGAACATGTTGACTGACCTGGCTCGGTCAAACCTCCTTCCATGTTTATCCTTTTCCTCTTTTTATCACATATTAAAAACATCTCTCAGTTTACAATACCACTACTTAACAGAGAGAGCTGACTTACGTCTTGATATTTTAAAGACAGCACCTGAAAAGTTAGGCCTTAAAGCTGCCGCATGTGTATTCACCTCATTAGAAAGAAAGAACATTTGGTTCTTGTCTTGAGGGGCTTTCTTGCTCCAGGATTGTTGAGAGGGCTGTGGAGTCCTCCTGGGCTGTGACAAAGTTCTAAACATATCCTTGCCTGGAGGGCACTACCCTGTGGCAAAAAATGAACCTCTCTGACAAGACAGGAACTTGAATGGTATCATGGTGAATGAGGGTGCTGGAATCTTGGAGAAATAAGGGCCCACATCTGCCTCATTAGCCAGTCAGTTCATTCTATTCAGTTGAAGAACCCTGTGAATCAGTTCTTCAGGTCTCCTGTCCCTTTAGATGTATGTAAATAAGGCAGTGATATACATAGCAGAACACCAAGGCAGCTATTTGCATAGACATAAGAATAGTATCTTCAGAACTAAACTGTATTTCATCTTAATGACATCTGTAGTAGGGCCACGTCTCTCCACTTTAGCAATTTAAATGATGATTTATTGATGATAGAAATATTTACAGAATATCCACTAATTGTCACCTTGCAAACAACAAATGGATTTTAGTACACAAATGGATGCAAAGATATGTGCCTATTTCAAGGTGCTCGTTTGATTGATATCATTACCATCCATTTGTTATTCTGTAAAACAGCAGTAGGGCATCTGCTAAATATAGACACAATCCAAAATAACAAATGTATTGAGCACAAATTGCGCATCTTAGAGAAACTATTTGATGCCTTTGAACCCTTTCCATTTTATGACTTGTTATAATAATATGAGAGTGTTTTTGCAGATCCTCTTCATTTCAGTGGCATCTAGTAAACCCCGGGGATGACATTTGGCTCATCTGTTTCACACAATCCAATCTGGAAGAATGCACTAGTGAATATAAAGTTTTAATGCAGTGCTATTTTTTTCTTACCTGTATCAAAAGAGGTGTCAGGGAGGTAATTTGGCTTGCCTAGGGGTGTCCTGGGAACACTGGAACAAACAAATCCTTATTGGATGAGTCTAGCAACCCATCATTTAGGGAAGAGAGGACCATCAGGTTTGTATCCCCAAGGATCCTTGGAGCTGTGGGGGAAGCTGTTCTCTGGTGAGACGTTTGAACTGTTATGCAAGCAAGAAATCATTGAAAATGTGTGGACTTGGTTTTTGTTGTTACAATAGCAAGCTTTCCTCGTGAACTAATGCAAAAGGCAAATAAATAACCGTATTTGCACCCCAAGTATGTGAAGACACTCATACAAGGAATGGTAAATCTTCATTTTGAAATACCTAATTAAGTAAGCTTCTGTCTCCTTATATATTGCTTCAAAGTCTCCCAAGACTTGCTGTATGTGAATGTTACTTCTGAAATACTATGACAGTATCAGAAGCTGACACATGGTTTGCAGAGGATGAGAGAAAGAGCAAGAACTCTGAAGAATCAATATACCATGTGTGGTTAAGAGTCTCCCATACACCCAAGCATACACAGAACAGCGCAGTGTGTAACCACACCTGAGCTACTCTCAGACCGTTTTTCAATTATCATTATCAGCATCAATATATTCCCCGTCATTATTTCTAAATCCAGATGCCTAAGTGGCCTGAAGTTATGATCATGTCTGTTCATAGCAATGCTGGAAGAATAAATGGCTTCCTCCAGAGAGCTGATGAGCTCCCATTTATGAGCGATAAACGTATCTCTCTGCAATGTCTGTCTAAGACACCATGAAGTGGGCAGTGTTACACTGGGTGAATGTGTTTGCATCGCTTTCAGGATGGTCCATAGGCACAGAGGTGACATTTCCTGATGTTTTGTGACAGAAGCAGTAAAGATGACTGGTAAGGCTAAGTGAGCTCTCCCTTCACCCTAGGGTGGGTTGTAGGGTCCACCCTATAGAGGTCAGAGCTGTTCTCTCCACAAAGCATTCAGTCTTTGTGCTGGCCTTGTCCTTGGAGCCAAGCTAGAGATAATAGCTATAACGTACTAAGGAATAGAGAGTAGTTTTGCTAAATGATGGTAACATCTATGCTTCCAGGAGAGCTGCAGAAGTTATTATTTTCCATTGTACTTGAAGTCATAACCTGTTGTGTGCATGGAGGCCATTAAGTAAGGCCTTATTTACGCTAATTGAAATGTTACTTGAAAAGGTTCGGTCCTGTGCCCTAATATAACTCTAATCAGTGTCCTCAGCTGTGAATGCTGATCATTCTTTATGAGTAACTACCATGTGTGAAGTACTTATCCAAGTGCTTTATGCATGTCAGGTATTTAAGCTTCACAATGGCTTTGTGATGTAGGCTTAGGACCCCACCCTAAAGACAGAAAAGAAAAATTCAAAGCATGTAAGCAACTTCCAAAGCATCAGCAGAGGAATGAATCCTATCCATGTAACAGGTTCCCTGTTGTTTGACAAACAGAACCCGAATCTTAGGGCATGTGAGGGACAGTTCCAAATTCAAGAACATTTTAAATAAGATTTTCATCGGAGAATTATAAACATGCAAAAAATAGAGACATATCCTTATCAAGCAACTCCTACCAGGAATAATTCGGAATTAAAGGTCTTTGAACAATTCCTACCTTATTTTTGTGGGAGGATAGCCAAATCCATAATAAGCATCTCGCTAAAAGAGGAACCCGGGACTAAATCTTATTTATAGAGGCAAAAGATTATTTTTATTTCAATCTCGCATCCTTATTCTCTGGTTGCATGTGCAGTTAAGACAGAAGTAGCAAAGAACAGGAAGACGGAATTTGGGCTGTTCAGTGTTCATCCTGCTACACATATTCATCTCAATCAAGAGACAGGTTTATGCTGAGTCTGCAGTCTCCTCCTTTGTCATCATCTGCAGCAAAACTGCAGGTGTGCTCTATAGTGGGGGTGGGCAGGTACTGGGCAGTTTATGTTTAATAAATGACTAGTGTAGAATCGGTGGAATAAACAATGTACTGTAGTTTGTTCACTCTGGCTCATCAGAGTCGAGCATACATTTCTCCCCAGTTTTCCACTTTATCACATTAGTGGCTGTAAATTGACCACAGTGAACACTGGTGATTGCTGAATGTCAGGACTGATCTCGCCCAGAGAGGCAGCTATTAAATATTTACTAGCACACTTGTGGGAATATTATATTATTGTCTCCAAAGTATCTTCTCATCATTGATTGGGGTAGATTCCCCATTGCTACTCTCTGTGAGAAGGAGAAACTTCTTCACCCATTTTTATTAGTTTGATACTGGGAATAACTTTGGACACTGGAGCTTAGGAAGTACACCTGTTACTTGGAAGAAGAGTGTATTCGCCAGCTTTTTTTTTCTACAGAAAAATATCTAAGTTATAAGAAGAAAGACTTATTTTGTGTATAGGTCTTAAGATTTCATTTCAGAATCAGGTGGCTCATTGCTCCGTTCCTCTGGCAAACACAGCACACAGAAGAGTGTGCAGTAGAGGAGGTATTCAGTATATGGACCAAAGAGCAAAAGAAGATAGAGATTGTGGTCTAAAAATGTTCAGTAAGGACACACTGCCAATGACCTGAGAACCTCCCATGAGACCCTGCCTCCTAAAGATCTATAGCATCTCTCAGAAGCACTTGCCTGGAGACCAGGCCCATGAAAGACCAGGCTTTCTTTGGAAGATATTCAGCATCCAGGTTATAGCAATGAAAAGAACAAATGGCTGCTTTCCCCTTTCCCTCTGCCACCATAGTGTGAGCTAGATCCTGTATGCTGCTTCAGTCTGAACCCTAAAACGTACAGAGTATGTTGGAAAAGGACAGCCAATCTGTAGACAATATGGATAGAAGCAAGGAGTAAGCCTTAGCTGTAATAACTTGGGGCTTCTTATTGCAGCTAGGTTAAACTGACTGAATCATCAGTTGGGCCTTAACTGAGGTACTGCTATGGTTATCTAAATTGCATGGCATGCTTTTTGGAGGTTGGGTATGAAAAACAAAAAAAGTGTTATTGAAGAATTAAAATATGGCAACTTCTATTACTGAGTAGCAATCTATGAGATAAAAATTGTCACCAGTGGACACAGTAGAAAGAGACAATGTACTAAATGAACTTTTGCCTCTAGGGAAGGGGGTCATAAGACAGAATGTTACTGGAATGCCTGAGTTTCTGTGGACTGTACATAAAGAATCCTAGAAGGGACTTGGGCTTAGGAAAGTGGGGGACCTGAGCCCGGCGATGGTGGCACATGCCTTTAATCCCAGCACTTGGGAGGCAGAGACAGGTGGATTTCTGAGTTTGAGGCCAGCCTGGTCTACAGAGTAAGTTCCAGAACAGCTAGGGCTACACAGAGAAACCCTGTCTCAAAAAAACAACAACAACAAAAAAAACAACAAAAAAAGGAAAGTGTGGGACCATGAAGGGTGGCCTGGTTCCCAATTGAGCTAAGGCTAGAAGCCCTGGGGACTCTGAAGGGGCGGTAGGCACTTTGTCTGATTCCTGGGCACCAGGTCCCTGTCACTAGCCACAGCCCTCCATAGATTTGTGGCTATCAGTCAGGTAAGGGCAACGCCCCAAACCCCTCCACAGGTAGAGGACCTGTGATCACATAGGCTCAAGACAGATCTCCATTTTAATGAGGTACCTAAAAGGCCTGGAGGATTAGCCAATAAGCTTTCCTTCCCAGACACTCCTCCCTGCAAAAGGTATTTAATCTCAGGCACATACTGAGAAGTTGGGTACGGTTTTACTCATCCACTTTCCACCATGACAATCAATAAATGTCTTAAAACCATGGACTGCCTCTTTTCATTGTGATCCACCATGGGGAGCCATGAAGAAGGCCTTTGTCTACAGAGCCACCATCTAATCTCCTGAAGAAGGCCTCTCTGTGCTCCCAGCCACAGCTATCACCAAGACCAACCCAGTTGCTGTCAAGCAGAGGACTCACCCTGTGGGACCAGCTGGAACTCCCCCTCTTTTCCTCCTTGGTCCTGTGCTAGATCCAGTCCGTGGGCCCCTATTCTGTTCTCAATTCTTCTGTGGCATCCAGTGGTACTTGGGTGTCCGGGAGCCTGAAAACCAGATGCCCTGGCCTCCTCACAGGCCTGGGGATTCCCCAAACCAGCTCTAGCTGTCCTGTGCCTCAGACTGTGCTTCCCTACCCCCAGAGCTGTGTCCTTTGGGCTGCCCTATGGCCCAACACCTGCCGGGGAACAGAGTAGGGTAAGCATGGTCAAACTTCCCTCGTCCTGCCTCCTTAAGTAGCTGAGCCCCATGGCAGAGCAGTTATGGGACCCACAACCTTACAGGAAAGGGTATATGTTGTAGAGAAATCAAAGAGAGCACAGAGGGTCTAAGAATCTGAGAACTACAGGATGCTGATTCTGTTCCTAAACAATAAAAAAATAAATATGGTAAATGTGTCTTAAGTGACAATGCTGATTAATATTCAATCTCATGGCAAGGACTAATAGAGGGCATATCCTTATGTTCTAGTTTGCTTTCTATTGGTATGATAAGATGTAATAAGCACCATGACTCAAAGCAAGTTTGAGGAGGAAAGGGTTTATTTGGCTTATGATGTACAGTCCATCCTTGAGGGAAGAAGCTAAGGCACTAACTGAAACAGAGACCAGAGGACAGCTGCTTACTGGCCTGCTCCCAGACTGACATTCAGGTACTTTGTTACATAGCCCCAGGGCCACCATGTTAAGAATGGTACCACGCACAGGAGACTGGACCCACCTACATCAATTAGCAATCAAGAAAATGCCCCGCAGACATGCCCACAGGCCAGACAGAGGCAATCTTCAGTTGAGGTTCCCTCTTCCCCAGTATGTCTAGGTTAATGTCAAGTTGTCAAAAACTAGCCATCACACTTTCTGAATTAATTAAAGTGGCACCAATTGTCATTTGGATAATTTGGCTTCAGAAAAAAAATATAAATGTACTTCTCTTGCTGAAGCAAATAAGTTCAAATTACTAGCAACCAATGCTAGAGAGTTAGAAGACAAGAATTACAGATGGCCACTGGGCCCATGGAGCCCTTTGGAATCAAACGGATAAGAATGTGAGAAAGTTATATTGCCAAAAGTGTTAATAGCTCACACTGAAGTAGACGTAGACTAGCAAAGTCTTTGGAGTTCCAGGGTTTTGTAGGAACATAGATATCCATGGCCTGGTTGTGGTCTGCTTAGGGAGCTGTAACTGCTACACTGGTCTCAGTGAGCCAGGGTTGTTCCAGTAGTCCTTTCATGGAGGATCTGGGGATCAATCTCTGGAGGTACCATGGCCTTCTTTGATGTGGCCCTTATTTAGTCTATGGGTGTCTTAGTGTTTCTCTACCACTCCTCATAGGGTGCTGGGTACTTGTGGGAAGGGTGGAGAAGTAGAAATACAAAGACAAGCAGTAAAGCACTACTACATGTTCTCTGAGCTTAGAATATGGGATATCCTTATGAGCTGAATCGGAATGTTCCCCATAAGCTCCTCTGTTAGAACCCTTGGTCACTTGTGGTGCTATTTGGGGAGGTTGTGGAAACTATGGGACATGGAGTTTGGCTCACAGAAGTAGATTACAAGGAGTGGACCTTTGATGTTACCCACCTTGGGTTTTAGTACAGAACTTTCTATTTCTTGATCTGCTGACATGTGAGAAATAACAACCTTCAGCTAACGGAGCCATCTGATGTGATGGCCTATGCTGAAGTAAACCTCTCCTCAATTAAGAGTCACTCTCCTCTTTGAACTTCAAAGAGTCATGATGAACTATGCATTCTTAGCTTATGCCTCTTGTTGCTCCAGAAACAGAAAGAATTTGTCTCAGTTATGTAAATACTTTTACTTCAAACCAACCCTCCTGATTCAGCTACTTAAACTTCATCCTGGTTTGTAGAATTCACCTGGAATAATCCCTCTTCCTTCTCCTCCCTTCCTCCCTCCCTCCCTTCCTCCCTCCGGCCCCCCCCCCCCCCCCCCCCCCCCGCCCCCCCGCCCCCCCCC
>NW_021604669.1:6178823-6196698 GCF_004785775.1 Grammomys surdaster | reverse complement strand
GACTTCCTTTGGTGATGAACAACAATGTGGAAGTGTAAGCTGAATAAACCCTTTCCACCCCAACCCTCTTCTTTGTCATGATGTTTGTGCAGGAGTAGAAACCCTGACTAAGACAAGGGGAGAAGGGTTTATTTTAGCTTACAGTTTAAGGATATAGTCCATCACCTGAGTAAGTCTTAGAGCAAGTGTGTGAGGAGGCTGATTACATTGTATTTAGAGTCAGAAATCAGAAAGAGAGAAGGGAAGAGAGGGGAGAGGAGGGCAGGGGAGGGGAGAGAGAAAGAACAATCAATTTGGATGTTCACCTGGGAGCTTCCTCTTTTTTTAAAATGTGGGACTCCAGTGGACTCCCATACTAGTCAGGGTTCTCTAGTAACAGAAATTATGAATCTCATCTCCCTTTCTCTCTCTGTCTCTCTGTCTCTCTCCTTCTCTCTCTGTCTCTGTCTCTCTCTGTGTCTCTCTCTCTCTCTCTCTCTCTCTCTCTCTCTCTCCACACACACACACACACACACACACACACACACACACATACACACACACACACACCCTGATGTTAGAATGCTCAGTGTAGTCCAGTTAATCAGGTAATCCATCAATGTCTGGCTGTTTATGAAAAGTCCAAGAATCCAGTAGTTGCTCACTCTACAAGGCTTGATGTCTGAGATGGTCTTCAGTATATGCTGGAATCTCAAAGAAGTAGGCTCTAATGACAAGGGCAAACAGAGACAAAAAGCATATATATGTATTTCATAAGTTCTGTGGCACTAGAGAACCCTAATACATCAAGTAAAAAAAGTCTCTCACAGGTGTGTTCCGTTTCTGGATTATAGTGCATTCCAGATGTAGTCAAGTTGACAACCAAAGGAAGCCATCAGACCTCAGATAAACCTATCTCATACAGAAGCCCAGAGATTGTGTTATAGATTACTTTAAATCCAGTCAAGCTAACACTGATATGAACAAGGTTAAGACAATCGGATGTCAGCTCTGATGCCTCTACTGATATTGCTGAAGACAGCTGTGCCTGAAGTCCTTGTGCTCTTTGTCCTCATTTATAGTCACCTGTGAAGCAAACTTCCCCTTCCTCTCTTGTCTTGCTTTTATTTGTTTTATCTAGGATTCACTTATCTGTAACTAAGAACATTTTTTGAATAAACTGCCTATCAGGGTTATTGTTAGGGGAAATTGAGATCAGCACAAGAAATGCTTCTTGATACATTGTAAGTGTTCCATAACTTGGGAGTAGCTTTCATAACTGATTTAGGCTAGGGAGGTGAACAAGGAGTCCAGGGCAGTGTGGAGGAGATGGAAGGATGCTGGAGCCACAGAAATGTGAGCTTGAATGCTACTGTTGTCCCAGGACTGAGGCTGAGCCACGTGCCCAATAACCCACTTCTCTGTTCCCTCCTTTATAAAGCAGGGACACTACCTCCATGCAGTGATTAAAAGAAAGAAATGATAAGATGTGTACCTTCTCCCTTGTCACCTTTTGCTTCTGTCCTTCTGATGTACCAGCTACTATCCCCACTGTATGCTTGTGTCCTCTGACACTGCCCCTGTTGAAGGAGAGTGGGAAGGGTGGTACTCAAGGCACTTTTCCTGTGATGTCTTTAGAAGTCAGGAGGCTGTTGTAAAGGGGATTTATTGGTTTAGATCCAAAGTGCTTTCAAATGAGTGCTTTGTGTTTTTCCCAGTGTTTTATTATTTTGATAGAAGTCCAACAAGGGAGAAAATGGTTTGCTTTGGAAGAAGACAGAACCACACCACAAATAGTAGGGCTACTTTGGGTACCAGAGATTAGGGTTGGGAAGTCTCTAGCCTTGACTCCAGAATTAGACAAGCCATGAGAACCATATCCCCTCTAATTTGCAGACTTGCCATTGATGTCTCCTACAACTCCAAAGGAGTCATTTGTTTTCACTGATACAGTGAATCTTGGTACAAAGATGTACACTCCAGGATGTGGCACACTCGTGAAGAGTTCCTTGTTTTGCCTGAGCAAGAAACACAAAGCATCAAGACCACTGAATTCAGAGGGGCTTCCATCATAGAATGAAGCAGTCTGGGGACAATAGACCTAGGAAGGAGATGACGAATCTGGTCACATTTCTGATCATCTCTGTGTGATCATGTGACCCACCACGTCTCTTTTTTTTTCCCTAAGTATTAAGTGAAGCCATGAATTTTCTTTTTCTCGTGAACATCAGTTTCTTTGGAAAGTATTTCCTAGCAAGAGTTGGGTAGTGTGCTAGATAGTTTTATGTCAGCTTGACACAAGCTAGAGTTATCTGAGAGGTGGGAACCTCAGCTGAGAATTTGCCTCCATAAATGTGACTATAGCAAACATTACCTGGAGCTCAGGGAGTCTTGTGGAAGTGTTGGAGGAAGGATTGAGGGACCCAGAGGGGATAGGGACTTCACAAGAAGACCAACGAAGTCAACTAACCTGAATCACTGGGGCTCCCAGATGAAACCACCAGTCAAAGAGCATATATGGACTGGATGTAGGCTCCCTGCACATATGTAGCAGATATCTTCATGCAGGTCCCCCAACAACTAGAGTTGGGGGGGGGCTGTCTTTGACTTTGCCAATGGGATCCTATTTCTCTAACTGGGCTGCCTTTGTCTGACTTTAGTGGGAAAGAATGTGCCTAGTCCTGCAGTGACTTGATGTGCCAGGGTGGGTTGGTACCCTGGAGGTTGGTCCCCCTTCTCAATGAAGAAGGGGAGAGAATGATAGGAGAAAGACTGTGTGAGGGGGGAACTAAGAAATTGGGGGCTGCAATCAGGAAAGTGAATAAATTAATTAATGAAAAAAGAATTGTATCACATATATTGTGATTTGAAAAACTATACTTCTGTACATGAGTGTGCTGGGTAGTTTTCTGTCAACTTGACATAGGCTAGAGTCATCTGAGATGAGAAAACCTCAATTTAAAAATGCATCCATTAGATTGGGATGTAGGCAAGCCTGTAGGGCTTAATTATTAGTGTTGATGGGAGAGGGCCCAGACCATTACAGACAGTGTCGTCTCTATGCTGGTGGTCTTGCATTCTATAAGAAAACATGTTGAGCAAGCCACAGGGAACACACGTCTGCATCAGTTCCTGTGTCTAGGTTCCTGCCCTGTTTCAGTTCCTGTCCTGACTTCTATTAATGATGGATCATCATTTGGAAGTGTAAGCCAAATAAAACTTACCTTCTTACCCTCCCCCCCACCCCACCCCTGCAAAAGAGCTGGCTCTAGGGCATTTTCTTAGTTAGGGATTGGTTGGGGAAGACCCAGCCTATTGTGAGTGGTACCATCCCTGGGCTGGTGTTCCTAGATTCTCTAAGAAGGCAGACTGAGAAAGCTCTAACCAGCACCCTCCATGGTTTCTGCATCAACTGTCACCAGGTTCCTGCACTACTTGAGTTCCTGCCCCTTGGGGATTTAATGAACAGTGTTATATGGACCTGTGAGTGAAATGAATCCTTCCCAATTTGCTTTTGGACATACTGCTTCATCACAGTACCAGTGATCCTAACTAAGACAGACAGCATCAGAGAAGGGTTTGGTAGGGCACTGGAGGGTCACTGAACCCTCTGGAATCGGGTCTTGCTCCTACCTTTAGCTAGGTGTGTGACTCTGGGAGTCTCTCTCAACTTCTAATTGCTACTCATTCTGTATCTGAGCTCAGAGCGGCCACCATGTGGTGCCTGGCACTCAGTAAGCCTCTGTAGCCTCCAACTCATGACATCCAAAATCCTAATCTGCAGACTGGTCTGAGCTGGATTCCTAGTTCTCTTCTTTTCTGTCCTAGACTCTGTTTCTCTTTATTACACCGAGTTGCTTTCCCTCTTTGTCATTTCCTGAGCTTCTCTCCTCCTCCCATTTCTTTAGCTAGCTATGATTAAGAATGGTCCATAGCTCTATTTTGCTCTGCTTTAAAATATGTAATTTTACGTTTCTTCTTTTTAATTTAAGAAGTCAAAGAGTAGGACATCTTATATTTCCTTCAATAAAGAAAGGACAGTTTGATTTGCCTTTTTATGGGCTCCCATTAAATTTCATCCGCTTGGCTCTCACCCAGTGTTCCACACTGTCAAAATCATTTTAAATCCTGGCATGTCAGTTAGTGGCTTTACTTTCTTCCCTGGCTTCATTACATCTGCCTTCTAAGCCTTCACCAAGTCCTTGACAAAGCCTGCAATTTGGAACTACTCTTTCTGTTATCACAAGGCTGAATGTGCGGACCTGCTGGAAAACTGAATCGCTAGTGTGAGTGTTAGCCACAGCTTTTGAAAAAAGCTTCCCAAACTCCTGTCCTGAAATTCCCACCCAGGAGGTGGGGAGTGGAGGCATCAATGTTCCTAACAAGCACCTAAGAGATGCTGGAGTCATGGGTGCCGTAACAACTAATGGCTCAGGTAAGTCAGCACTTCATTTTTTTTTTCCCTCTAAAATTGAAGGTCAGACTGGAGTGTATGCCAGCATTTCAGAACTTCTGTCTCCTTCCTTCCACATATGGCAAGGCTTCCTGCTCATGGATGCTTGACTTCCAGCCACTGTGACCACACTCAAGCCAGTAAGGAAAAGCTGGAGGGAAGGGATGTCTTTTCTGATTTTCAGAACTTTGTCTCAGAAGTTGTGTTTGACACTTTGACTGACTTTCATGTTCTTGCCTCAAGTAGTCTCACAAATCACACTAACTGCAAAGAAATGTAGGGATTCTGTCTTTATTTTGGGTGTCATGTTCCCAGCTAGAAGGCCAGACAAAGAAACTACATTTCTGACATTACTTAACATCAGTGTTATTATCACTGATGGGGTTTCACACTTTCCAGCTGGGAGTTTGTTACCTAATCCCCGCTATGAGTTAGACAGTTCGTATAAAACTCTGAACTTCAAATATCATCTTGTCTCTGGTAGCTGTTATTTCTTTTCATTTCATAGTTCAGGAAATGTAGTCCTTGAGTAGTTTTAGTGGTTTTCTTGAGACACTATAGAAACAAGATCCCTAACTCAAGAGTCAAATTCAGCCCTAGAAAGCCCAGTCTCCTCTTGGTATATCTTTCCACTTTGTAGCAATTGCACATATAATTGTAGATGAGCGTTCTTCATTCAATATGTACTCTGCATAACCACAAAAGTCTTTATCAGAGACATAGTTGATTATTTTACTCCAGTGTCTGTGGGTCTGCTGGAGATCCCTTTTGCAAGAGGATTTGGGTCTGTCCCACGATCCCCTCATCATCTTTGGGAACATGGGCTCACTAAAGTGCAGCTTTCCCAGATGCACGGCAGAAGATACATATTTCCCCAATGCTTTGGTAGGTCCACTGCCACTTCTTTACTAAAGGAAGGCACAGGCTAAGACCTTCAAAGTCACATAGTACATTGTTCCCAGGAGACAGCCATCATCTCGAATGTATTCTGGTCTAACCCGGGTGTTTGAGCTGGTGCATTGAATTTGAAATCACCAGAAGAACTGAGAATTAAGAATCCTGAGTTCTACTTTCAGCTCAGGCATGAAGGCCATGTGGGACTTTGTACAAATGGCAAGTCTTTCAGGGCCTTGGGACTGTTCTAGGGAATCTCTTAAGATCTATTGAAGCTTTTCCCTGAGAAACTAGACTGTGGTGTATAAAACAAACCTGAAGCTGGAGGGATGGGTCAGTGGGTAAAGTGCCTACTGTGCAAACATGAGGACCTGAGTTCATCTCCTCCAGCACCCATATAACTGTGAGGCAGGTGATAGCAACCTCTGACCTTCACATGCATGCGCCATTATCCCCCACCATGATGTACACACGCATGCATTCCCTCCCCACACACAATTTTTTAAGTTTCTCTAACAAATAAGGGTTTCTTAAACTTCTCTGATCCTGGGTTAGACTTGTTTAGAGCAGATATATATCTGCAAACACATACATACATACTACACTCTCCTTCTGAACCTTTGGATCAGGATTCATGACTGTTGATGATCATAATGGAACATAAAGTGCTGGTCTTCCTGGTCCGTGGTTGGGTTTGGAAGAAAACGGGAGTCACTGAAAGGCCGTTGATGCCATGACTTTCTGCCCACCAGGTTGAATGCATGTTGTTCCTCTACTTAAACAGGGAAGCTTTACTCTGGTGATTTATAATAATGCTTCTGAGTGTGCAGGTAAACATGTCATGGTTTATTTTGTAGAACTAATGAAGTCTGTTTAATCTCTCAGTTCCCAGCAGACTCTGTCCTAAGAAGTGGAGTGAGACTGTCAGACTCCTGTATGAGTTACAGAGGGAAGGTCAATGTCATGGAAATCATCTAGAGGCCGCCCAGCCTAATCTTTTTAATCCCCTGGATCCTTTTGGCTGAATTCTGTGCCTTTGGATTAGATGACCATAGACCATGGAGATGGGCTGTAGCAGCATGGGGGTGGTACAGCAATAGCTGCTGAAGTCTGCTGAGCTTTGCCACATGTCTGGGACTCCATCTTTGCCTTCACAGCCATTAATTAGCTCAGTATGGCAAGAACACACTTTTGATTGCCATAGACACCCTGTCAAGTTTTTGCCGCATAGTTTATGAGCTAATTCTGCTGCCAGTAAAAGGTGGGACTGAAGAAACATTTCTAAACTCTTGGGCTTTTGGTTTCTTTGTGTCCAGTGGGATCTGTAGGGCTTGCTCTGCTTCTTGCACTCATCTGAAACACTTAGTTTGTAGTTTATTCCTTTGTACAGATATAGAAAGTGAAGACAGAGTTGTAAGAGGCAAAGAAGAAAACCAGGTCCCTTTGTTCTCCAACTTTATCTTGCTTGAGAGTTTCCCTGACCTATTCCACTCCCACCACAGTAGGCCTTGGTCCTTCCCTTGAATAAATCAGGTTTGTTCCCATTGCAGGGCCTTTGCCTTTGCCGTTTCCTCTCTTACATTTTCACATTCTTCAAAAAATGGCTGGCCTTTCTGACTATGTAGGTCTCTTGAAAAGACTGTTTTCCTCCATAGGCCTTTCACACTCTCCCATCGACGGTTGTCCCTTTCTAGGGTTGCTTTTAGTGCATGGTCTTGTTATAGTTTTGCATATCATACTGTGTATTATCACTTTCTGAAATGACTTATTTGTTGACTGGTCCATTGCCTCCCACTGTTATTTCCTTTTGAGAAGACTTGCTTTCTGCTCTAATGTCAATATGAAGAACAGGATTTATGTTGT
The DNA here is from genome assembly GCF_004785775.1 of Grammomys surdaster. Lineage (NCBI taxonomy): Eukaryota > Metazoa > Chordata > Mammalia > Rodentia > Muridae > Grammomys > Grammomys surdaster. The sequence continues at coordinate 6,189,509 of NW_021604669.1, read as the reverse complement.
AGTGAATATATTTTTTGAATGAATGAACTGGATTGGATAAATTTAATTTTGTTTTAACTGTCATTATCAGATGCTTTATAGATGTGCTGAAATTCATTTAATCAACTTTTTAGAAGTAGACACTCAATTTGCTGTTTTTGTTTTCTGCTCTTACTTTTCTAATGTTCCCGCTTTAGCATGAAACTGAACTGTGTATACTGCTTTAATTCTGTGCATGGAGTAACTCTTAGCAATGCATATATTGGATCAAAGAGCATCCATGTTTTCCCATTCTGATATGGATTCTAAAATTTCCTTATAATCAACTCCATGAGCCTGTGCCACCATCAGCTTGCCTTTGTCCCCAGTTTTCTTGGCCAAGAGCATACTACTGTTGAAAAGCAGTTGATAGTTTCCAACCTGCCCTTCAAGCACTCTACCTATCACCTCATTACCAAAGACAAACATGTGTGTACATGTGGTACATACACATGTGCTATGTGATACTTCTCTGAGCTCTAAGGACTTTTTGTGGTTCTTTCAGTCTCTGTCTGGGCTGCATTCTCTAGTCTTCTGTGGAAAAATAAGGGACTCTGAAAGTATAGGGTCTTATGTGTGAAGTTGTGGTTATTCCTCAAATGGTTTTACCTCTTTTCCCCACCCTGAGAAGGAACTACCATGTCTACTCTCTGATTTTGGTGTGATTAATTTTTAATAAATGTAACTCGAGCAGAAGCTTAAAATATGCTACTGGTTCAGGCTTGTCATCCAGACTGTTGCCCTAAGATTAACCACCTTATCCCCTAGGCCAAGATCAATGTTCAACCTGTGACATATGGAACATATGTGAACCCAGATTGCCTTGAGAGCTGAACCTGGGTTTGGGCCCACATCAGCTGAACACCAGCTCTCATGTGGCCATGTAAGATTTTTGTCAGAGTCTAGTGAGAGTTTTCATCTTATTTATTTCACAGCAAAAACCTCAGTTGCTACAAAGGCCAAGATGGAAGTGGAACCTCATTTCAGACTAATAACCCAGTCTAGTGTCAATCATGTCAGATTCCAAATGCCAGACACCCTGTAAGGCAGCTATAAAAGAGGAATATTTGAATCCAAATGTGTCTACATTATGTAGGTTTCATTGTTGAATGTCAAGTGCCAAGCATGTCAAATCAAACATTCCCTCAGGTTGAGAGAACCAAGGTATATTTGAACCCTAGCACATTCACTTTTGTGTAGGCTGGGTTGAATCTTGAAGAATATGGCTTGGGGGTGGGGTGAGTGAGCGAATCCTATATGACATAAGAAAGCTGTTGTGCTCCTAGAACACTAAGGGCAGAGGAGAAGGAGGGCAGCTGTGCTCACACACATGGGACAGAGCACACTGGTGTTACAAGGTGTCGAGTGTGGGAAGGGGACAAGTCTTGTGTAAGGCAGAGACTAAGGAAGCTGTTTTGAAATGTGAGCCAAGAGAACTCTGGATATCAGTTGGGTCCCAGCCATAGAGTATAAATTACCGACATTTAGAGGTCAAGCACATGGCAAGGACAGTTAGAGCCTAACACTAGCTAGAAAAGACTGGCCAGCTGTTTCATCCTTCACGTCATTGTTTCCATTGAGGACATCACTGTCAGTTAAGCTCTGCTTAGTGAAGTTCCAGGCCGCATTTTGATTCATTATATATGTTGTCTTTACAGAAAGCAGATACTGATGGTACAACTCAAAGTCTTCAATGTGGCCTCACGATTACATAATTTCCAGAACACGCTACTAAGTGATGCTCTCTGTGAGCGGCTCTTTGAACTTCATTTAACCAATTATGTTAACATTCTTTGGATCATTTAAAAAATATTTTGGGTCATTAAAAGGTCATATAGATTGGAGTTTGAATTCTAGATATATCAATAACTGATTATGTGATCATAAAGAAACAACTTCGCTTTTACGTGATTCAATTTCTTTCTTTTTATTTTTAAGTTACCCTGTCCTCCTCAAATCCCTCCAAAACTCCCCATTCCCTCTCAGTGGCCTCTAATGACTGCTAAAAGAGAGAGTTAGTCTTTCTCAGAGATGAGCCTCCTAGTTGCTTATCAAATACAAAGTGGTTAGCCCTGAAATCATACACACATAGGCCACACCTGTATTATAAATACAATATAAATATTAAATATACGCATTTATATGTATATGCATTTCTACATCTGAGACCCAACTTTTTCATCTGAAAAACACTGAAACAAAATGACCAGGTAAGGTTATATAAAGATAAACTTAGTGCATAAAGAACAATAGCTTTGTCATCGCCCCAGGTATGACCCAGTACATACTACATAGCCTGTCAATCAGCTCAGCATATTTTGGACAATAATAGACCACTGTTGGGCGGGTGGAACTTGGGACACAGCAAGAGAGACAGGATCTTGTCACCAAATCTGAGAACTCAGGGACAAGGCACCCGAGACTGACTAAGCACAGTGAGAAGTTCAGAGGGGAAAACAAGCCCTGCCTGTATACCAGTTCTTACAATGTCTCTGTGGTGAGCACTGCCATCCAAGGGTGGGCACTGGCGCAACTAGGTCACTGGGTAATTTTCCAGAATATTGCTCACATTCTAGATGCCAAGTAGACTCTAGATACGATCAATATTGATAAGCTAAAATTTCTGATGTTTGCCTTATAGGTACCTTGTCCATACTCTCCAACACAGAAAGGATTCTTGCTCCCTCCCCAAGCTGTGTTCCTCCTTGGGGTGGAATTGCATTCCTTGTTCAAGCATGGAGTGTATTAGATTGGGTTAATATTGCACTGGGTTAGTGCATTGTGCACTGAAGGGTATAGATGGGGTTTCCACTGCCTCCCTCCACTTCTCTTTTACTACAGGAGTTGGTTGGGCAAACTGACCCCCACTGACTGTCTGAGAGACTACCCTCTGCTTTACCATGCTTCCTTGTTTTCTCTGTCAGTCTGACACCATACAAGTTTCTGCAGTGGGACCTGCATACCTGCACTGTCCACAGTAGTAGCCACCAGTCATGTGGGTATTAGAAACATGACATATACTCTGTATGCCTAAAGATTGGAGGTTTTATTTAAATGAAGGGCAATTAATTTAACTGAGTGAATGTCAGGTCAGATGCAAATATTTGCATGCAGCTCTAGAAGGTATGGCAGCAGGCAGCCCATCTGCATTCAGTAGGAAGAGATAGCAGAAACCTTTATGCATACATTTTATTATTTTCACATAGGGCATTTGGGTCTAATATAATGCTATTCCCAGTTTTTAGAGTTACTATCTCTTTTTTAAAGCATTTACTTATTTTGTGTATATGAGTACATTGTAGCTATCTTCAGACACACCAGACGAGTACATCGGATCCCATTACAGACGGTTGTGAGCCACCATGTGGTTGCTGGGAATTGAACTCAGGACATCTGGAAGAGCAGTCAGTCTTCTTAACCACTGAGCCATCTCTCCAGCCCTAGAGTTACTATCTTAAGTTTTTACTTGTGTGAGTGTTTTGCCTGCATGTACGAATGTGTGTGTGTGTCTGTATGTGTGTGTGTGTGTGTGTATGTATGCATGTATGTATTATGTATGTATACCATTGTGTGCCTATCACAGAGGAAGATTAGAAGAGAGCACTGGGTCTCTTAGAACTGGAGGTGCAGGTGGCTGTGAGCTGCCTGGTGGTTACTGGATACTGAACCCAGGTTCTCTGCAAAAGTAGAAAATGCTCTTAAACATGGAGCCATTATCCCAGCCCCCGGCCCCATAGTCTTGCTTCTGGAACATGAAGGAGAGACTTTTTGTTTTTGTTTTTTGGTAGAGTCAGCATTTAGCTTTGTGTCTCACCTCTCTGCTTTAATTAATCTTAACTGGAGAATATGGAATTTAGGTGCTAGCTTCCAGCCCAGGTAATAACAAGAAGGTGTTTTGTTGTCTTGATGGCCAATGTTTCTTGCCAATCTGTCTTTTAGGATCTTCATAGTGGAGTGGGGCTGGTTGGTGGGATAGAATTTATGCATTTCCCTGAGCCTCAGGAAAGCTACACTTGTTGTCTCAATGGATGCTCTGTGGCTTAGATGCTGTCCCTGCATCTCAAGTGTGGCTTTATTAAATGTCATGGAACAAGGCAGTCTGAGCTATCCAGGTATTTTAGAGTGCTCCTTCCCTCCCTCCCTCCCTCCCTCCCTCCCTCCCTCCCTCCCTCCCTCCCTCGTCTTTCTTGTTCCTTGTGCTGGGGGTGGACCTCAAGTTTTCACACATGCTAAGCAAGTGATGTATATATAAAGAACATGTTATAGCCCTTGTATTCTTTCTTACACTTTCCTTAGGATTTTTCTTACCTTTTGTATTTATTTAATGTGATTAAAGCTTGGGTGCCTCTCTACACATGAGCCCCTTTACAGCACTAGTCTTGTTTTCTCATATTAACCCCTTTACTGCTGGTGCTTTGGAGCTCTGTGGGTGAACCCAACAGAGGATCACTTTCCATATACTTGGAATGAAACAGACCCAAGAGCCATTGCTGGCTTTGCTGCTAATGAGCCAAGGTTTGTAGACTGCTGGATACTCCAAGTCTCTACATTGACTTGTGGGTAAATGCGATCCAGCTACCCAATACTGGTGCTGTATGAGTCAAATCCCATAAGACAGGCGAAATATCAGAGAGATGCCTGGATGTGGCAGGCACTTAACAAGTGAAGCTATGGCTTTAATTGTGACATTTATCACAGCACTTTCATTAGAAATAGAAATTAATCTACTTGTCTTCTGTCATTTGACGATTCATTATTTGACATAACTTTGCCCATTCTCATCTTGGTTTTATCTCTTTTTTTTTTGTCCTTGAAATCCCTAAATCTTCAGTATAGAGTTTGAGGCACAGAGGTGATTAATAAACACTCACAAGGCTGATGCATGCCACCATTTTTGTACTGGGTGGAGAATGAAGAAGCAATTGAGTCAGTCAAGTCACAAAGGACCAGGTGAAATAAGGTAAACATCACCTAGTGATGGTGTGTTTCTTCAGAAAAATATGGGGGTGGACTTATCTGTATATTGTATCCCTTACAAGGAATTTTTACAAACTCACTTGAATGCTTTACATTCCCTAAAGGAGACATTCAAACATGTGCAAACACTTGACTGGTTCTTCCAAAGGCATGGTTTATTTAATCTGAGAGACAGGAGAATGAGGTCCTGAGTTTGGATGCAGGGCTACTGAGGATTACATTCTGTTATCCGTGAAATGCAACACTTCCTTTGATGGATGGTTCATTATTTTATACATGAAATGAATCGATTTTCATGACAGGTATTGTGTCATTTTCCAAGTGTGTTGCACTATGCCTGCGTGGAGTAAGCTGTTGATTGCTATGCTAGTAAGGTATGTTGGAGTTGGGTATGTATGTTCATCTTTATTTTTCAAGTTCTAAGCAGGACTTTCTCACCCTAACTTTTATATTTGGTTCTCCTAAGGAATTTTCTGAAACTACTGGTGCTCAATCTGTATCTGCAGGCGTTTTAAGTTACCTAGTCTAGGGAGAGTTGGAGCCTGCAGTGGTCAGTTGCATGCATAGGTGTGTTAGCATGTTATGGTCAGTTGAGTATAATGGTTATTGGTCATGTGGCATGTGATTGTGCAAGTGGCATGTGATGGTTAGTTATGTGCTATGGTCTGTTGCATATAAGTCTGTGTCATTTGAGGATTGGCTCCATCTGGTGGTCATCTGCATATGATGCTCAGCTGCATACAAAGGTTAGAAGAAGCATGTGATATCAGCATGCAATAGTGATCGTCATATGATGGTCAGTAACATGTAAGGATCAGCCACATGTGACATTTACAGATATGCACTGGTCAACGGTATGTGATAATCAGTATATGACATAGTTCCATGGGTAGTCACATGCATGCAATGGTCAGCATCATTTGAAGATCTGTGATGTGAGCTGGTCAGCAGGCATGTGATGACACTGCCCCAGGATTCCACTGGTAGTCAGACATTGCCACCTGCTAGTGAGGAAGAGAATCTGCAGATGTCGATCTGATTCTGATTCGTTGCTCCAGTTAGTGAGTGACCTGGAGTGAGCTAGTTCCTCCTTCCTTGAATCTTGGCTTTCTCATCTAAGACTAAGTTAAAACAGTAGGTTAGAATATTAGGTTAGAATATTAGAGTAGCAGTTTTAGTCTTTTGAGTCAAGGAACCAATCAAGGAAACTGGCCTTCCAGGAACATAAGCCTATGTGTATCATATAAAGTCTCGATAGTGTTTTAAGGGAGTCACAGCATCGGAGCTGGTTAGGGTTCTGCTCACAGTGGAGTAGGATAGAAAGCATCATGGCTCTTACACATCCAGGAGCTCAGGGAGTCTAGAGGAATCTGTGCATGTCGCTCTGCTCAGAGATCTCAGCACAGGCTGACCTTTACCAATGAGTTACCCAAATAGAAAGGAATGACTTTCTTTCATAGTTCTGGTAAAAGTCTGGTCCAGCACTCAGCCTCACAGCAGAGTGGATGCTCAGCTGGACACATGCCTCTCACTATAACATGGATGGTGTGATGAGTAGGCCTCATTTGAACCTCATAGAGAGAAATTACAATGGTGAGATTTTTAAAAAGAGGAAAGAAAAGATGTTAGTGTATTGTTACTATAAGATGAACTTAATGAATTCTGAGAAAGCAAAGACTACAGGCACTGTTGGATCTATGATGTTTGAATCTCAAATGTCTCTCTCCTGTCTGTGTATTAAAGGGTTACCTTTCCAGATTAGTATTGTTGGGAGATGGTGGAACCTTCAGAAGTTAAGCCTAGTGAGGTGTTGTTAGGTCATTGGGAGAATAGTTTTGAAGGGGATGGTGGGACCTCTCCTATTTTTCTCATGGCTTCTTGGCCACGAGGTGAACAGTGCTGGAATATTCTCCTTCCATTGCTTTTAGGTAACCTCATGGAAGATGGAAAAGCAGTGGGTCCACCTGAGCATGGACTAGAGCTTCAGAATTCAGGAGCCAGAATAAACCTAAGTTTATCGTTGGAAGTGTTTGTTATATTTACAGAAAGCAGTATACTAACATATCTGTCTTACTTTAAAGGCTAGGCATCTATGAAACTGCAAAAAGTGCAGGCTCTTAAGGCCCAATGTCTTTATCAATACTAGTCAATACTAAAAGTGTATCATATTTGACGAGCATAACATCCCATAGATGCTATTATAAAAATGTTTTTTCTATATACTATTTTTGTAGTTACTATGTAAGAGTAGGTATAGATTTTCTCATCTGTGTTTAATTTTATGTTCCACTTGCTTCTAGTGTACCGGGTGTATATAAAGTTCCACTTGCTTCTAGTGTGCTGGCTGTATACTGAATTTGTCAGTCCCATTTGTTCTGGTGGCAGTAATGAACCTTAAAGAGATTGGTAAAATTGTTAAGGATCCACAATAGAAGCATTAGGCTGAGATTCAAGCATAGACTTCCCATTCCACAAACAATACTGTTTCCATGAACATACCACCTATGTCCAGCCATAGACTTTCTGTGATTTGAGATACTTGCTCCATGGAGGACTCTTTAGCTGTGAGTGTTCCCTCCTTGATCACTGCAGTGGAATTGCTTTCTTAGTCAGTGGCCTTGTAGTTTCTCTTCTCATTTGAAACAAGATCATTTTTGTCTGTTTGAAGTGGATTTTTTTCTTTTAAAAAAGAGTACATCCCACAAATTCTGCCTTGTTCTTGAGTCTATGCTTATCTATTTCATGTTGTCTCCCATTATCTTAGATATAACCCTTTCTCTGGAAGACCTTGTCTGAAATATGAGTGTGACAGTCATGGTCATGTTCAGGAAATCCCTAGGGATTAACCTAAGGACTGTTGAATTTGGTGCTCTGCACTATCTTGTGTTTTGAAATGCTAAGACCAGGATATATCCCCCCACCCTTTTTTTAAGAGAGAGTAATTTCAAAAAGCAGTGGGCCAGACTGGTCAAAATGGCCACGAGTTTTGCCTGAACTTGCTAGAAAGTTAACTATTTGGTCTAGGACCTCTAGTGGTAGTGTAATCCATTGCTTAGAGTGATAGAAACTGCCTAGCTTCTAAAGGTGTTTGGATGATGTCTTTGTAGGGTGGGCAAACCATGTTTTCTGACTACGTAAAGGAAAGGAATAGAATCAGTAACCTATAAAAATGGACCCGCTAACGTTATCCAATTATAATACATGGTAAAGTAGATTGGCATATAGGAGAGCACCAACTTCTCTCAACAAGTTGCCTGGGCTTGGCCCCAATTAGAGTGCCCTCTTTCTTATTATTATGGGTGGATTTAAGCAGCCAATGACCACTAATGTCTATTAGTCTATCTTGCTCATATTTTGATTGAGAAATCAGAAACTTATATTGGTTGAAAGACCAATATAAGTTAAGGCCTCCCATCTTCTGACCTCTCTGACTCTTAGTCTTTGGGGCTCTTTTCATTCAAATCTTCCCTTAACAAGATGATGCCTGGTCATAGACCGAAATGCACCCAGGTAAAATCTTCTTTAAGAAACAGAGACTCGGTCTTGAAATGTGTTTGGCAGTTCAAGTTTTACTAATTGTCAGTTTGATTAGTGCTTAGTGGCTGGCGGCTGCAAATCATTTCCTGCCTAGCCAAACAAAGAGATTTATAAAGAACAAATAATGTTACTCTGTTAAAAAATGCCTTTGAAAATTTCCCCAAAGAAAGGAAACTATTATTATCCCAGACAAATAAATAGGAAGATGGGAATAGAAAGACTGGGCAAAGTCGCCAAAATAATCAGCCGAAATTAGAAGTCAGCCTTGCTAATGGCCACCCAAGGGCAAGAACTCTGCTGGTGGTTGGCTTTACCAACTACAGGAAGGGCCAAGTTAAACAGTACATAATTAGAGATATATTTCCCATGCTTTCTCCTGACCTCTGACCTCTGACCAGAAAGGTCTTGCCAAGTTTCTTAGCAGCTGTCTAAACCTTCTGGCTTCTTTTGGTAAGAAAGCTGAAGTAGAAAGCATTAGCATGTATAAACCTCCTGATGCCTCCTAGCCTAGCCACACTTCACCCCTAAAACCACAAGTGTCCCCTGTGGAGTTGGAGATGAGAACCACGTGTACACAGTCTTAACCATTGAGCCATATCTCTAGCTCCTCAACTTCAGTTTGTATGGAGGAAAATGGCCTTAAGATCAAGTTCTTATCAGGTCCTGCTGTTGCTACAAAACAAATGGATTATGTTTTCTTCCTTATGAATTTTGGACTAAACCCAGTCAGGAACCCAGGGTGTCATGACTGAGTAGACAACAGCTTTTCCAGATTGCCTTGTCTGAAGTCCTGTAAGATAAGGATGGTGGGTGGTTCTCCAAGACTTGACTGCACCACTGGGAACCTATGAGCAAGTGGCGTTGATTGAGCTCCTTCATTGGTCAGGACCTGTGCTGCTCAGGCTGATATTTGTTATCATAGTGAGGGTGTCTAAAGTCTTTGTGAGTGAGGTATTCTAATTTCTGTGTTGCAGGGGAGGAAATCACGACCCTGAGAGGTCCCTGAACTGATTTGGGACTCACCAGTGTCAAATTCCAGACTCAGGATTATTTTCAAATAATCCTCCTTGGCTTTGGTTGGAGTGAGCACCAAAACCTTTCGAGGCCTTTGGTTGATAAATGTGAAACAAACTGGAGAAGTCTGTTAAGTCTGTACTAGATAACAATGCCAGAACTGGCAGGGCTACAGAAGAGCAGGAAGCTTAGGGATCCTGATGATTTGGGAGTTTCCAAGATGGCTTGATACTTTCCTCAACAAAGATATTCAAAAGACATCTTGTAAACCCAGGAGAGAGAAATCATCTTTCTCTCATTTACTATACTTTTCTACTGCATGAGAGTTTAGGAAGGGGAAAAGTCATACCTGCCCATTTCCCACTAAAGTGAATTCCTGCATAGTTCAAGTTATATAAGATAAGACAATCTCTCTCTCTCTCTCTCTCTCTCTCTCTCTCTCTCTCTCTCTCGATTATGGGAATGGTAAGTATAAAATATGGTCAAGTCAGCAGGTTTGAGAGAGGGAATAGTTGATGCTGTACCTTGACTATGAAGCAGTTGAAGGTAGACCACTTTCCTTCTGTCCTTAGTCTGTTTCTCTTAAGGCATTTGGAGACTTTGAGGGTTTGGGGAATTTCCTCTAGATGCCTCCAAGATCTTTCTATTTAAGCCCTATCTGTGCCTTTCCCTCCCTGAACTCTATATGTGTCAGTTACAGTTCTCTGAGGTTTATGTATCTCGTAGGCAACATTCCAAGATTCTTAAGTCAAGAGAGAGGATCAGTGTGGAGCAAGCACGGGTATGGTTGGCCAAGGAAAGAAGGGAACAATGTGAAGAATGATATCCCCTGGCTAAGTGGAAATGTTCATAGTTGGAATAGTATGAGAGTAACCTCTCATGCTACTGTCCTGGGAATTCTTGCATGAAACTCATTGTGTGTATATGTCTCAAGAACTGGAAGGGTGATGGGTGGTGGTGTCGCACGCCTTTAATCCCAGCACTTGGGAGGCAGAGGTAGGCGGATTTCTGAGTTCGAGGCCAGCCTGGTCTACCGAGTGAGTTCCAGGACAGCCAGAACTACACAGAGAAACCCTGTCTCGAAAAAACAAAGAGAGAGAGAGAGAGAGAGAGAGAGAGAGAGAGAGAGAGAGAGAGAGA
>NW_021604669.1:6164903-6178813 GCF_004785775.1 Grammomys surdaster | reverse complement strand
AGAGAGAGAGAGAGAGAGAGAGAGAGAGAGAGAGAGAGAGAGAGAGAACTGGAAGGGAAGGGCAGGGCTTTATGTTCCTCCAAATCACTTCAGACTGGATTGCTACAACCTGCACAGCTTTGGATTTGACCAGACTAGGCCAATAAAGAAATGAAGAAAGGACAAACACAAACACACATACAGAAAAACTGAGATTGGGTGGGAGGTGCTCTGTGATGGAGACACACGAGCAGCCAGTAATCTCAGCATATTTATTTTACACTGTTGCTTGAAGGGGCTGGTTTATCGTACACAGCTGACAGAGGAGGGGGGAGCTGGGAGGTTAGTTAATCTCTGCAGGGTACCAGTTTCAGGTTTGCAGGGAGGGAGAAGCTATGGTTGATAATTTGTGTACACACTGATTTTAGCTGAAAGTCAGTCATTTGTAACATCCATATTTGAGCCAGAGGAAGGCTTTGCCATTCTCATGGGTCTGAGTCATTGGCATCTATGACTTGACTGTGACTATGTCGAAATTACATGTTAACTCAGAACTTCATATGCTTCCCATTCTGTGCCATTATCTTTCATGAGAATGGCCAGAGTGGAGTCTTGTTACCACCAGTCTGTGACCTTTGGAAGTATATTCTTGCTTGGGTTTCTATGACTAGACCATGTTGCACAATGTCTTTTTGAGAACTCTTTTCATTGTGCATGACATAAATGGAATTTGCAATACTCAAGCACAAGGGAAAAGTTCCAGGATGAGATGTCATCGCTCATGTACTATTTTAAGTTCTTTGGGTACATAAGGTTATCTGATACAGTCCCAGATCTCATGAAAATCATGTTCTTTCCAAAGGGTAATGAAATAGCCAAGAATGAAAATACATGTGATTTTTTAAAAAATTGAAACAGTCTCGGATTTGGAACTAGGAAGGCCTTGGTTGGTCATATTTTAATAAATAGTGCAAAGTCTCAGTCTTCATATTGGGGACTTTGATTGTTCCTTCTGTTCATGTTTGTTTTGTAAATTAGCACACCATATATAAAGTGCCCGTCATATCTCCTGGCATATAGTTTGACTTTAATAATGACAGCGCTGGTGTTGTTATAGCATCCAATAGATGGGTCTTGGGTTGCTGAGCTCCCTGTGGTCTGGTGTGTCCCAGCAATTTCAGAAAGTGGCTGAAATTTCTCTGGGCTTATGGTACTACACATGACAGGACAGCATGTGTAGTGGGGAGGCAGAAGTAAGTACCGTGTGTTCAAGGCACAGAGCAAGCTGCCATGAATGGACTGGAGGCTTCACAGTGGTTAGAGGGTTACAATAACATCTAGCCGTTCTAATCATCCTGTACTCAGTTCTGAAATGTTGCCCACCTGGCCATGCTGAACTCGACGTCATTTGCTTTGGATGGGAACTCCTTTCTACTTTGCCTACCTACACACAGGCTTGGACAATGAAACCAGTGAACTACCTCCATTGTCTGCCAAATGCTGAGTTAAGAGGTTGCATACTTGATACTTCTGTGGCACAAGCCTGAGGCATGTGTCCTAAATATGGGTCAGCTAAGCCCAAAGCACTGATGGAAGACAATAGCCCATGACCAAGGAATTGTCAATGCCCAGGACCCTTCAATTTGAGATTTCTTACACAACCCCCACTTCCTAATTAGATACAGAGTATTGTAAACTGAAAGGGGGACTTATGTATCAGAAAGAATCCAGTGTTCAGCCAGACTTCATATCTAATTTTCAGTAGAAGTAGGAGTAGAACTCAGGTCTTTGAACATTCAAAGAATGTCGTCTCACGGTGAACCAAACCCCAATCTCCACAGTTAACTTTTATTGTGGGACGCTCTGCAGAATTTCCTCAACAGCTGTTTGTGACTGTGTTTGAACACCTCTTGTATAAGTAAGGGTCTCGTTACCTCTCACAACAATTCCTCTGTCAATGGCTTTAGAAGTTTGCAAGTTTATCTCTATATTGCATTGAATAGTAATACCTGTTGTGTTTTTCTGTACTGATTTTTGTTTTATTTTAGCATATGGCATAGTTACAAGATAGATAACATTATGAAGTGGAACCTTCAGGCTTCTTTAGAGAGTCAGTTGTGTTGGATGGTGTTTTGCTGGGGCAAACATGTGAAGGAGTGTTTTCCTGAAGTGGACACAGGTGAAAGACTAAGGCAGACTCATGAAGGAACATTTCACTAAAGCAGACATAAGAGAGAGGATGTTCTGCTAAAGCAAACACACAAAAGGACATGTGATAAAGGATTTTTTGCCAACAACATGAATGTATTGGTCTACCCTACACTGTGGAGTTGAGCTGCACTTGTCAGGACTCTGAGGAATCTGGCTGATTGGATATACATGCTGAGGGAAGGCACGTGGAGGACACATGATATTTAAAGGGTATAAACAGGATTCGACAGAGTGACAGAGACAGAGTTTGGCTTGCTGTGCAACATTTGTGGGTCTCAAATCTTCATTGATCTTCACTTTCCTAAGAGAGGCAGGACGGAGAACTTTTCTTGATGACCCTCTGGGTCCCTCCTGCTGACCGGAGCCAAGGCTGAGGCCTGACTATCTTTGTTAGGTCAGGTCACTGCTGTTGCTAACCAGCAGCTACTGAACTGGACTGCTGATGTATCTATAAAATGTTGGTGAGTGGATCGAGTTGTTGCTGCTGGTTAACCTGTGAACTGAACTGTTGATTTCCAGACGACACAGACGGGAGTTGTTCCAAAGAACCTTTCTAAACATGTCTACTTCCCCTGTATCTTTTCCTTTCCACTACCTCTGGTGGGTGGTGAGCTACAAGGGAGATTAAAGTATTTGAGAACCATCATTAAAAATAAGATTTAAAATAATTAAAGTTACAACGTTATCTTAATTGTTCTTAACAGGAAGGGGATAGGCATAGCTAAACATCGCATTGAAGGGGGCTGAGAGAGGAAGATGAAGGGAGACTTGGATTGAGAATGGACCCAGAATGATGTCCAAGACAGATGAAAACCACAGCTGAGAGGAAGGCACTTCTGCGTAAGACAGCGAATGAGAAGCTGCTGTCTGTGCAACCTACAATGGCAAAAAATTGAGTAAAACCAGAATTATCCCTAGCAACCCTAATAGGCAGGAACACAATGTATTACAAGACCTGAAGACAAGTAACTGCCGACCAAGATTGCCAAGTCCAGCAAAGGGGTCTTTTAAAATTGATGGGGAAATAAGAACATTTCAAGACAAGCATAAACCAAGACTGTTTATAGCCACATTGGCATTGAAAACAATGCTTAAAGCACTGTACACCAAGGCAGAAGACAGTGTCACAAAACTGCAGGAAAATTTAGTTTCATTAGGAGAAGAAATGGATGAAGAGGAGCTAGTAAGGAATAGATCATATGTACTACAGGAGGTGGAGGCAAGTGGAAAAATCAGTAGTCTTAACAACCAGAAAAACAACCCCCACCAAAAAACCCCCAAAACCCCAAATCAAAAAACAAATAACAAAAACCAAAACCAGCAGCAACAACAACAACAACAACAACAAAAGGACCCTGGACATTCTTTCCAGAGTAGTGGTTTCAATCTTCCTAATGCAGACAGACTCTGTAATACAGTTCCTCATATTGTGGTGACCCTCAACCATAAAATTATTTCATTGCTACTTTATAACTATGTTTTTACTGTTATGAATTATAATGTAAATTTCTGTGTTTTCTTATGGTTTTAGGTGACCTTTATGAAAAGGTAGCTTGACCTTAAAGGGGTCATGACCCACATTGTTGAGAAACTCTGCTCTAGAACAAGTATAAGCAAAGGTGCCCTCTCTTCCTACTTTCTTTCAGTGTAGTGTCTGGAGTCTTAGTCAGAGAAGAAAGAGAGGAAGAAAGGAAAGAAAGGGGTCACGTTGTCCCTAAAAGTCATTATGATAGGTCACCAGAATAGTTATAGATCTAGTAAATACTTTCAGCAAAGTAACAGTACATAATAAATCCAGAAACAAGCAGGTCTTTTGTATACTTGCTAAAAAAACAAAGAAAAAACTTCCATTCACAACAGCTTCAAGAAAACCAAGAAATAGACATAGTCAAGGAGATAGTGATCTATGCAGTGAGAACGTTAAGACATCAAAGAAAGAAATTAAAGATATGAGACGATGGAAAGATTTCCTATGCTCACAGATCAACAGAATCAATATTTAAAAGATGGTCATATTACCAGTCTCCAGATTTAACATCATGCCACTCACAAGTTTGGATAGCTGTTCCCTTGGTTAGAAGGAAGAACTCTTTTATTTTTAAATCTCTTTTCTTGTAGATGACATACAGGTGGATTTTATTTCTTAGTCCGTTCATTCAGCCTGGGCCTTTGGAGAATTGAGGCTATTGATACTTAAAGTTACTGTCGAAATATGAGTGTTGATTGACAGCATTATGTGTTGATATTTAGTGGTATTATTCGAGTTCTTAATGGTTCTCTGTGTTTTCATAATTTCTTCATATATTTGTACAGATGTTTGGTTTTGTTAATTTCTCTTTTCAGCTCAAAATATTGCTTTCTGCATTTTCTTTAGGTTCATCTGTTGGATGTACATTTTTTATGCTGTTTATATCATGGAAAGTTTTTCCTTCTTCTGTTTAACTCTTGCAGGTGCTTTACTGAATCATCAGGCTAGACATAAGGGAAGGGCATGCAGGCTCTGTCTGGTTGAAGAAGTTGGATGTGTCTTGTAGGTTGGGGTCAAGCATGGGTGACCTTATCAGGCCCAAGCACTGAAGTGGGATCGAAGGCTATATATGAGGGTTTGGGAGGGTATGTTGAGAGAAGAATTAGGTGGAGTCATTCATCTAGATCCCATGTATATCTATTACATGTAGATGTATTAAAACATGTATTAAAAGAATGATCACTACCCATACTATCATTAGTGTAAATTTTCTATCAGAATCCTGGTGTTTCTTAAGCATGCCTTCCACTATCCCTATGGTTAGTACTATAACTCTTCTATCAGAATCCTACTGCTCCTTAAGCATGTCCTTCTTGCTTATACATCTTTTAAAGAATACTGGTGTACTTTTCGTTTAGTAAGACTGTCTACTCAGAAACAAAGAGCTCATGAAACGTGAATTCTGAAAAGTCTTCAGGCTCATTGGCTCTGATGCTCAGTCACCTGGGTTCAACTCTAGACTCTACCACTGGCCAGCTATTTAGTCTCTCCTATTAAAAATCAGGTTCATAATGGCATCCACATCACAGCATCACTGTAGGGACTGAGTGATAGGAGGCATATAAAGCGTTGGATATTGTAGTTGGCAAGAAGTAAACAACAAAAAAAGTCACAATGGTTCCTGCCATTATAAAGAATGGAACGCACATAATTAAGAATCTTGGCAACTGAGAAACACAGCATATGGTTCTATATCTATTGTATTATCACAAAAACAAACCACTTGTTCTTTGCTGTTGGTTAGCATTCAGAATTAAGTGACAGTTGCTCGCACTCAGTCTGAACAAGATAAAAACAGGCCAAAGCACAAAGCCTTCCATTGTCAAGTGATCCAGTAGTGGTAGAGCTCTAGCTCCTCTCCCCTGCTCTCCCCTGCTTTCTCCACCTCACAGGAATCTCTCACCTCTGTCCTCCGAGCCCTTGAAGATGTTGGTATAAGAGACACTGTATTATAAGTGTTATTGAGGCTTCATCTAGCTCAGAATGGCATGAGCTCTTTGAATGCGGGGCCACATCTGACTCTCCCTATGCTGACCTTAAGAAGACTGATACAGGGGCCTGGAGAGATGGCTCAGTGGTTAAGAGCACTGACTGCTCTTTTAGAGGTCCTGAGTTCAATTCCCAGCAATCATGTGGTGGCTCACAACCATCTGTCATGAGATCCAATATCCTCTTCTGGTATGTCTGAAGATAGTGACAGTGTACTTACATAAAATAAATAAATCCTAAAAGAAAAGATTTATACAATCAACAGAGGATTAAATCAATAGTGTCATGAGGACTTGGAAGACAGAAAAGTTTCTTAAAATCTTGAAAATACATTTGCCTCCTGGGAATTCAACTAAAGCCCACATGTAATGTTCTACCTGCAAAAGATTAAGCCACATGACATCCCAACATGGAATAGAAAGGTGTCCAGGACGTTCTGCTCCTAGGTGATACTGTCATCATTACAAGGGAGAAAGCAATCGAGTAAATCCTAGAAGCATGTGTTATTAAAAAATAATGGGAATATACCTCTGCAAGCTTTCTATTTTTAATTTTTTAAACAAACCTGCATATGACTCATTGCATCATGCATTATACTGTCAATATTTATGAATGAGAAAGCTCCCTGTTTAGACTGAACCAGGTCTAGCTAACTCGCAGACAGGAGGAACCGGCACTGGCAAATGGTCAAAGGAAGATTTGGAAATTAACATCCTATGTGGTAGAATTTCTTCCTTGTCATATCTAAAACTTTTAGTAGAATATAAATAGATAAAGTTATCACCAGCAAAGACACTTGCTTCACCCTCCTGCATAAAAGAGTATGACAGATCTCCAGGACAGAGTTGAGAGGAGATACCATGTGTCCATGACCTGCTTAAGTGGGACCTGATGGTACATAATATGTGACTGTCATTATGTCTTGAATAATCTCTACCTTCTTTGCCAAGGCTGGATCTGACTTCCCCAGGCTCATTCTAACGCAAAGGGACAGGGCTAGAATTCAAAACTCAGACTCCAGGATCCAAGCACAGGTCCTTTCAGCTATCTCTCAGCCTCTTGCTTCTCCACAGTGTCTTCCTCAGTGCCCTAAATGTACTGGGTGACTTTCAAGTGCTTCCTGAATGAGACTGGGGCTGTGCTCCTCAGAACCGTGAATGCTATTTCCCATCTTCCAGTTCTTTTGGTGGCTGACTGCGGGAAACACTTGGCTCTGATCATCTGCCAATTGGGGATTTCACCTCTGGAAGTCATTTGATCACTTAAGCGCTAAGCTCTCTCAAGAGGTGGCCTGCAAGGGCCTTGCAGCTTTGATCCAAATTTTCCATCCAAATAACCACATAAGTGGAGAGGCTCCTGGTTCCAGCTAAGCCACAAATTGCTGCTCTCTTTTCTAAAGGAAAGAAAGCAAGCGTGTCCGCCACTGCGGCTGGGCTACCTGAGCAGATCAAGTGCTGGAACACACTGATTGCTTTGGGAAGCAGGGTCTTTCTTGAATTCTTTCCATTTTTCTGCTGGCCTTAAGGAGACTGAGGTTTATTGCTTATTATAAGCCTCATGGGAGGGCATGCTGGCCTTATATCATCTTCTCATTCATGGCAGATTAAGTGTTTTCACTGTCCCAGAAACACTAATGATGTATGTACTCTGTTCTAGCTCCATTGGGATATAAGACATTCTCAGCATAGCTAGGTCATCATATCTGGCTCAGAGTCTGACCTGAGCCTGCTAGACCATCCTTTCCCAGACTCATTCACAGAGTGAATCTTGTGCCAGTTACTGAATTGTCATCAGCAGCCTTTGCAACAAAGGCAGCATTCTTCCCGTCACGCAGGCAGAGAAACCCAGAGCAGAGGCAGAGTCATGGAGCAAGTTGACGGAGGAGGACCTGAGTTCAGACCTAGCCCATAGCCCTGTACTCTTGCATGCTTTTCTCAACCTGCAGAGTCTCAGCTTGGTGAATGCCAGTGGGCTTGGGGTGCAGTGGGAAGATACCTTGTAGAGCTGTTGGCTCTACTGGCTATATTCAGCATCCATTAAATTCAGGGGATCCTATGAGTGACAGAAGCTCAGGCAGCTCTTTCTCAGCTGGCAGTTTGGAGGGTTATTGTAAATATTCTCCTTCCCTGAGAAAATGCCCCTTTGCAATGAGCCCACTGGACCCCATGTGTTCAAGACTTACTTATCTGGAGATGTTCACTTGACCCCACCATGGCAGGTCTGATTTATGAGAGGGAAGAGTAGCCAGATGGGCAGAGCTCTCTGCAGATGTCCTCTAGAACCCACTGGATGGCACAGCTGCCCATGCAGATGTGGTCCTGCAGCCTTCTAAGTGCTCCCCTGCCCTGCCTCCCATTTCCCAGGTTGCAGGAGATTGCTGGAAACCTGCTCACCTAGGTTTAGTTTTGGTTTTATTGTGGGTGGCAGATAGTCACTGATTTGCGTAGTTCTTTCTCTTTCTTCTTCCTCTCATACTAATCTGTTCTTGGGTTGGGCTTTCTTCTTGTTGCCTCTGAGAAGACCCTCAGAAGCAACTGGTTTGTGTCTTCCTCATTATTGCTGTTGGCTCAGGGATTCTTTGATGGATAGGAGCAATTTTCTTTGAAAATTGGATGCAATATTGGCAGTTCTACAGGACATACATTACATTCCTCTGGGAGGGAGCTGTTTCATGGGACCTCAAAATCGAGTGGTTCTATTCAGGAGGGTGTGGGGGAAGCAGAAATAACAAGAAGGAATTTATTTAAATATGTTTGCATAGCTGCTCGTCCTAGTGTTTAAGTTTGGCCCGATTTTGTGAAGTAGTTCATTTTGGAAAGCAGGGGACTGTGAAAACATGTTAAAGGTAAGGAACTCAAAGGAGAGGAAACAGAGGCATGTCTTACCAGGAGTCACAGTTCTCTGATTCTAAATACTCTTTGATTCTTCCTGATGTCAGAAAGACCCACTGGTCACAGGATGGGTCATATACTGTGGAGGGTGCTGGGCACTGAGTATCAATGAGACATAATGCTGTCCCAGAGCCGATAATTTATCATGATCATACTCATTGTTATTCTTGTCATCAGCATCATGTACATATGTGATGTGTGTGTTGAAGACATGTGTGGACATCAGGGACAATTTCACTTTTCTTTGGTTCTCTTCTTCCATATGGGTTCTGAGCATCAAACTTGAGTTCTCAGGCTTGCACAGCAAGGTAACCACTGAAATTCTTGCTGGTCTTACATATCCGTACTTTAATACATTAAGTAACTCAAGTTCACCCAGCAGTTCATGAAGCAGCTTTTGTGATTTCTATAATTCCTTCCTGAAGATAAGGAAACTGAGACATGAGGCAATAAAGGAAGTTGTTAGAAATCATCCTTAGGACATGGAAACCCTGGAATTCAGATATAGGACAGCTGGTGTCTGTTGCCCAGACTTGTGTTTCTTGGTGCCTTTTGTTTTGTTTATGTCTATACTTATGAGGAACTCCAAGTGTTACCATCCCTCCATCTATCCAAGGGTTCTTTTGTTTGGAGAGATGTGGGTCCATGTTCCACCCTGCCACTGGGCATGGCCATTGGGGAGGTGAAACTCAGGGAGCTTGACCAAGCTTACCCTATGCTGCTATGTTTGGTTGCTGGGTTTCAGGAAGTGCTGAGACACAGCTCCTGGAGTGGCAAAATGCAGTCCAAGGTGCTGGGGGTTGCTGAAGTTGGGGTTCCCTGATACCCGGGGACCCAGTCACCACTGGGTGCCACACAGAGGAGTCAGGAACAAAGGATTGAGGGTCCACTGGTGATGAGGTCAGGACCATTGGGTGCCCACAGGCTGAGAACGGTGTGTAACCTGTGGCCAGAGGAAATGAGAGCTCTGGTTTAGCTTGGCAGTGGTTGTCTGGAAGCACAGAGAGGCTTTACACAGGAGGCTGAGGCTGTGGCTCTGTAGGTAAAGGCCTTCTCCATGAACGCTCATGGTGGTTCTTGATGAAAGAGATAGTCCTTGGTTCCAAACTGTTTATTGGTCGTTCATCATGGTAAAGGATTTATATCAACTTTTCAGGATGGGCCAGAGATTAAATACCTTTTGCAGGGAGGAATGTTCAGAAAGGGAAGCTTATTGGGTAAATCCTCAGGCCTCAGGTACATCATTAAAATGGAGAACTGTTTTGGTGTATATGACCAACGTGGGGTGTGTGGCATATGTTCCAGGCCAGGAATCTGGCAGGGACCAGGGAGCCGCCTACCATCTCAGGTGGATGTCTGCGTGCTGGGGACTCACACTGACTCTACCTTACCAAGTTTCCTGGCATGGTCCATTGTCCCACAGAGAGAAATCCTAGATGGGTTTAGGAGCTCAGTGTTTCCTTAGTGTTTGACAGCAGTGGGTCAAGCAGATGAAAAGCAGCTAGAAACAGCACACTCTAATAAATATAGGAGTTCCATTCAGGCCTTGGGGATTAGGAATCTGGACAGCTGCTGGGGTTACAATTCTCAGGTTGAGGTGCTAGGCCTCTCAAACTTGATATCTCCCAGGAGCTCTTCTGGCAATCAGAGCCTGTTTGAAAACCTGTTCAGCTACTCCTCTAAGTTATTAGTAGCTGCTGACTGGAGGTCACATCTGAGATACTTGTCTCTATCAAAGCAGTATTTTGGAGCCAGGACATCCAGAAAGCCATTGAGGAACTAGGTACTATGCACAGTCAGTATCACCCTGATGGCCTATTCTTCTGGAACAGGTGGGTAGGATCCACATGTGGGGTCAGTTGGACCTGGTCCATGTCATAAGAATACCTCCATGTCTGAGGGTCAGGGGAAAATTCAGGCACGTGGGTGCTGGGTGTGGCTTTTGAAGGCAGCCACTTCTTCAGCTGTCAATTGGCGGTGTCAAGGCCTTGCCTCAGCTGTCTCTTCAGCAGGCAACCAGAAGTATTGATATTTTACACTGAGAGGCTAGCTCAACATTTAGGAACTGGATAACAGTCCTGGCCACGAGCCAAGCTGTTCAGGAGTCCATACTCAGGCACTGATACTAGATGCCAGTCATTGAGACCCTGTTGGCTCGCAACCAGTAGCAGGTACTTTTGAATTTAGAAGCCTTGCGCTCAGGAATGCATACTGGAGAGTTTGAGAGCTCAGCTTCAGGAATCAAAAGCAGGCCCAATCACAAGGGTGGTGCCTGGTTGTACTGGGTCCACACTGAATATGCTGTGAAGTCTCACATAGTCATGATCCTGGGCCTGTGAACACGTGAACCACACCCCGAGTCTGCATGTGTCTGTAGGTCCAAATCATGGCCTGAGGATGGTGCTACTGTCCAAGACAGGAAAGGCAGGTGCTTAGCTAGCGATCAGACTTCCCTACCACTGCTGTGCTGTCTGAATGTCACTGCTGCCCATTGCCGTTTTTCTTTCTTATTCAGTCTGTGCTACTGAAATTAGACAAAGTAAGGCCACTGAAGAGATGTCTTCATTGGATCTGATGTTGCAACATCAGGGAAGGTAACAGAGGAAAGTGTCCCCTAGTCAGCCCAGCAAGTGAGCTATGGAGCAAGTAGCTTATTTACGTAGCCCAAGGAGGGGTGTTTGTACCGGCTGCCCATTTGTAAGTCACAGCCTTGCCTTTGCCATCAGTCACCATCATTAAGTCTTGTGTTTTCCACCAATCAAAGCCTTCCTACTAGTCATTCTAATTCCTCCAGGGAAGGAACTCAAATAAATGCTATGCAGAGCGTTAAAACTGGCCAAAGTGGAAATGGTTCACCCAGGCTTGTGATTACCAGATGTCTGGTACAAACTGCTTTAAACAGCCCTGGCAGGGGCTGTGCCTTGAAGAGCCAGAGCGGTCAGCTCTAATCTTTTCCATAGTTATCTGTAGACATCTGCATAGTGTTCAGGATGGCTGCTGCTGTCATAGGGGTGATCCAGTTGGCGGTTAGGCTGACAGGCTTTTCCGCTTAGGGTAGCTCAAGGGGGTCTAATAGATGCAAGGAAGTGAGGTTATCCTATTCCCAGTATCGTGTCTTCATATTTGAAAGCAAATGTCAGAGGGATTACTTCCAATATAAACTCAAAAACCTTATCATTAACACTACGCACGATTCTTAATAGATTCCAACAGTGCTTAAAATGTACTTTATACCTGCCCAGTGCTCAGGGCGAGGGAGAGAGTGCTTCAAGTGGTGTACTTTCTGGGTCTTAAGTTCACCATTCTGGTTGGTCAGCCCTGGACTTTGCCTCGGCCTCGCTCCTTGGGACTTGTGCCAAATTCTTGGCAGCTGACCTCATCAAGGCAGGAAGGCCTGGAGTGGGGAGGGTGCAGGCTGGGAAGGGAAACATCATTTCAGGGGAAGTTGTGTTTTCATCCCAGATGCATCTTTTCAGCAGACCTGTGCCACCCTGGCCACTGGAACTTCATCAGTGGACAATATCGAGGCACCCCTCTTCTCAATTCTGTCACCTAGCTGCCTAGTAACAAAGGCACAAGCTGACACACCCAAACTCAAACAAATGCTGCGCAGAGCATGATAACGTGGGATGTGATTGGGAATGGCAGGTATCTCTTTGGGGTTGGATAACCAGTAAAGCCTTCCGGACTTTGAAAGTTGAGATCTGAGCATGGAACTGGAGCCAGCCACAGGATGGTGGAAAGAAGAATTTTAGAGAGAGGAACCTATTTGTGCTGAGCCACGGGCTAGGGGTAGGAAAGGTGTGATTCAAGATAGAGACTGTGTGGTTGGAACCTGGTGTATTGGATGATGAGACAGGAGGCTGGAATGGTCAGGGAGAGCCTTAGAGGCCATGATGAGAAGGTAGAGTTTATTTCAGGTGCATTAGGAGATGGCTGGAAGTGACTCGAAGCATGGTCTTGTGACACAACCCCTCTGTGGTATCAAGCATCCTAGAAGGTACACATCTCCAGAGCAAAGGCATGAAGCCTGGCAGTTGGAGCCCTGGCAGGGCAGAATAGCCAGCTATACCACTCTTTACTCTACTTCTCCCTGCAAACAGGTTCAGGCACTGGACGTACACCAAATATTCAGCACTTTGTTAGTCACTCAGGGTGCTAAACAGTCTTATATAAATCCCTGGCCTCAAAGGGTTCCCAGGCTCTGTCCATGAATGGACAAGGAAACCATTGGGCCAGTTCTGGCCAGCAGAAATATGAATGTTTGCTTCCCAATGGGGAAAAAGACACAGGAAAATCCAATCTTTGTAACGATATACCTGAGACTAGCTACATGATATGAGTAATTGCTTATTGGGAAATCTTAATTAAAACAGCACAAATAAGTACAATGCAATACAATCAATATTAATGAACAATTAAAATGTGTTTGCTCAGAGACAGTGTCAGGAAAGAACATTGTAGGGGGAGGGAAGTGTGGCAAAGAAGGTGGACTGATCTTTGGCATGATTTCCAGGACCCTTCTAGGAATATAGGGGAAAGGAGAGAGAGCTGAGGTCAAGCTTAACACCCTCCTGTCATCCTTTGTCCCAGTGTTGATAACTTTCTCCTTTAGTGAAGACCTCTATGTACAGAGCCCTTAGTCTAATCCTCAGAAATGGGAAATGTCCTTAAAAGACCTTACTGAAGACCTGCCTGGCAAAAGAACAAGACAAGACTAAACAAACAAAATACTTTTCTCTTAAATGCCAACATGTGTTAAACTGCCCTCTAGTGGCACAGAATGTTACAGTCTCAGGTCCCAACCACAAGTCCCCTTATTTGCAGCTCTGGATATGGAGTTGTCCCTTTTGCACATCTTTTCCTGGTTGATACATCTGAAACTTGTCAGGTAATGGGGTAGAAGGCTAGCAGTTGGAAAGAAAGATGCTACACATGTATCATGTAACATGAATCATGCTCCGTTCCATGTATCTATTTCTCTTCCATGGTGTTCTACATGCTTCCACTCACAGATATGTTTTCTTTTGTCTGTACCAGCCTAAGGAAATCTGTACTAGTCTAAGGAAAACCTGTGTCCTCACTTCCTTGCCCCTACCTTGAATTTGCAGTATCTGTGATGGTGTGTCTGTCCACCCAGGCATCTGAAGGCAGAGCTGAGTTACCCCTCCCTGATTAAGAGCAGACAGAAAGTGATTCAGAAAAGGTGTCCCACCATCTGTGCTTTCAAGAGATTCATGTGGCACCAAACTCTCAGGGCAGGAGTGAGAAATCATGTCTGGCTGCTGCTGCTGCTGTTGCTACCCTACCAC
>NW_021604669.1:6124886-6164893 GCF_004785775.1 Grammomys surdaster | reverse complement strand
TTCACTGCTTTCTGTGTCTCATCTGATTTGTCAAGGGAGAAAATAGTTCTTATGGTGTGGTGGACTGAGTAGGAGTTAGCAAAGTTACTGTGTATAATGCATGTTTCAGAGGGGTCTAAAATGTGAATCCTGTTTCCTATGTGAGCAGGGCTTTTGGGATTATGATACAATATCTGCCTCATAAGCTTGTGATTGTGATTAATTATGACAACCTGGATATAGGCTTAATGTAGTGTGTATTAAATTATGATAAAAGTACTTGCCATGAACAATGCCATCGCTATTGATGTTGATATTAATTTTATCAGCTCATTTACTCCTCTCACTGAGACACTGGCATAATACTGCTTTTATCTACAACAGAAGGGAGAAGGTAGGACTCACAGAGGTCCAGCACTTACTCAACTAATGAGGCAGCACTTCCTACAGAGCTGTCATGCTGTTTTCTGGTGGATATGTCTGAAAGACATGGGCATGAGGTCAGAGCTGCCTGGGAAGTATTTGGGGTGCCAGTACGTAAACAAAGTTAGGCCTGGGGGTGATGGTGAGAGATGAATTTATCAAACTAACATGTCAGCTATTTGGAGTTATTAGTTGTGATAGATAGGAGAGAGGATGAAGTGGAGGACCAATAGAGGAGACAGTCGGGTAATCAAGTAGAAAACTACAATTTTGGAGAGGAAAAACTGCTAAATAATTTATCTGTATCTATCCATCTGTCCATCCATCTATCTATCTATCTATCTATCTATCTATCTATCTATCATCAGAATCAATTCCCACACATAAAACTAATTCTTTTAATTTATTCAAATGATTTCTTCTGACTTTATTAGCAAAAATTCACAAACATTGTTCTTGTTTAATATGCATTTTTCCAAAATGAAAAACTATCACTCACTAGTCACTCCATATCCCCCGACTTTTTGGCAAATCAGACACTCAATAATCTTTCAATGGGGTCCTTAGCATGAAAGGATAAATCTCTACTCAGGGTTCTAGTGGTTAGGCCTCTTACAAGGGAGTTTGGAAACAGAAAGCAAACAGATGCATGCCAGTCTACAAAGAATCTGTAAGTAGAGTAGGGAAATCAGGGAAAGAATTTCAGAGGATAAGGGTTGCTATGGCAATGGAGGTCAAAGTGCTATGGTAGTGTGAGGGAACAGAGTAGGCAAAATTGAAATCATGCCTTTTTATTTTTCTCCATTTGACATTGTTTAAGACTTTATAGAAAAGTTGCAAAACTAATTCAGAGAATTCCTGCCTCTTTGCATGACTTCAACCCTGACTGGGGTGATCGGAGATTGAAGAGATGACAGACACACAGACACAGAGAAACTAGTCTGGGCTCCGATGAAGAAGCCACAGTACCGTGGTGGCACAGTGTGCTTATTATACACAGTTGAATGGGGAGGGAGGGTTTATTGCCAAGAGGCAGGGTTGACGGTATACACTGAACAGAAGCAGGTTTAGCTGATCTCAGTAGGAGCATTCTCCATAGGAGAAAAGTCTTAGGGAGGTGGGAACGCTATATCAGACATTTTCTGTACCCACTATCAATATCAGCATATAGACCACAGGAAGCCTCATTTGAGCCTCAGAGGCTTTGCCACTGTCACAGGTCTGAAGAACTGGGATCTTTGCTTGTGTTTATGCCAACAGTATATATCCAGCTGGGCTTCAGTCCCTCCCCACAGGGGATTACTGATCACCTTCTGTAATGGCTCACTGGATTGCTGTCTCACATTGCCTCATTCTTTTCCTCTCTCCCACATGGCATACTTGCTTTCTGACCCAGTTGAGAGAGAATGAATTACAGAACTGGTGCACCCTTCTTCCTAATTACTTCATTATGTGTTTCCTAAAATCAAAGGCATTCTTTTACATAGACCACAGCATGAAAATCAAAACTGGAGAATTTACATTGAGAGGGAACCACTATTGTCTTCCCTAGGCTTCCACAAGAGCAGTCTCCATAGCAGACTAGAACCTTAGATCACACCCTGCATCTATTGCCACACTGCCAGCTTTCATTAATCTGGGACACCTCCCAAAGCTTCTTTTTTTTTTTTTCTTTAAAGCTAAGGGCAGTTTTGAATATGGAAGACAATTATTTTGTAGACTTTCCTCAGTTTGCCTGACATTTCCTTGTGGGTTCAGGGTTCTTCTTGACAGAGAGACCACAGAATCGATATTTTTTTCTTCACTGAACATTGTGTAAGGAGGCACACAGTGATCATTTTCCATGTAATCAGAATGGTAACGTTAATCAGATGAGTATGCCATTTCCCACCAAGACCATCTACTCCAAAGTTTCCACTATGGTGAAATAATTCAAAACTTATATAATAATCATACTACTTGCCAATTTGCCCCAGTAATTTTAGCATTTATTGATTAGTCTCACTTATAGATTCTGATTCTTGAAAGCAAACATTTCTGGTTATTTACTATATTTTCTTTACTTGAAATTAACTTTCAGAGAAAGAAATTTCTGTGGCTATTTCCTGATGCTTAGAAAATCTGCATCTTCTTGGTCTATTGGGATATTAAGATGTGGAGAGTAGGAGTCTGTAGGCAGTGGGTTAATCATCACAAGGTCAGGAAAAGGCTTGTGTTTATGGTAAACATGGAGGACAGTTAAATGAAGGAATACAATTCTGTACACATTCAAATGCACATAACAAACACTCATTATCCCAAGGTCACAGGCCAATGACTCCCAGAATCATTAAAAAAGAATTATTAGAACAAATATTTCTTTGTAAACAGGTATAAAGACAAAGGTAACTGAAAGCTCACCAGCAGAAAAAGTGCAAATTGTACATATGTATACAAATATGTAAATTGTGCAAGACAAGGGAAAACATTATTTCATTCCCACATATACATGTAAAGCCAATTCTTATACTTTTCCTCTTCATTTTTAGCTTCCACATCTATGCTATGCTCCACTTTACTTCCATGTACTGAACTTAGAACTCATATTTGGCATAGAAATATTATGTTTATTAACTTTCTTCTTTATCTTTTTCTAAATAAATGATATGATTAATGCAACTCTTTAGACTTTCCAAAGAATTGGGTTAACTATGTTTTTAAGATCCCCAAGAGCACTATTTGTGGCTTCTAGATGAACAACTTTGGTTGTAGCCAAATATTAATGCATAAGGACTCAGGAAAATCCACGATCAGAGATGATACATCTTGTATGTAAATTGAGTGGCCGAATGAATGAAGTATAGAGTGGAAGTTGATTTTGTTAGCATTTTCAAAAAACCCCAATATCATCATCATGGGAGTTCCTTATATCTGTCCACCAGTCTTGGAAAGCAGTCATGTCGTGGCGTGTGACTGATAGGTTTGGATCCTAGTGGCACCTTCAGTGGAAGGAGAAGGCGAAGGAATAAATGATTGGACCTCTTCAGCTTGCAGTGGCAGATAGCCAGCATGTAGAGGAGTTTCTTCTCACTATCAAATCTAAGGCTGGTCTAGTCCCAGCACTGCTAGACAAAGGGTGCAGGTGAAATCTTTCTTTCCATGACTTTTCTTGGCTTTGTTCTACAGGGTGACCCTTCCAAGTACAGGGTGTGCTTGATTCCTGGGCTTCTGTAACAAATGGCTGTAAAATGAGTGGCTTAAAACGAAGCCACTTAGCTCACAGTTGTGGAGGCAAGAAATCCTAAATCAAGGCAGTTTCAGCCCATATGCCCTTGGAAGAGTCTCCGTTTCTCCCAAGCTTTTGGTGCCCTCCCACCCTGTAATATTCACTGTAATATTGGGTTTTTCTTGGTTTATAGATCTTTCTGTCTTACAAACTACCTTGTCTTCTCTGTGCATCTCATAAATGACACTAGGCATTATTGAATTTAGGACCCAGCATAATTGAGTTTGTATACTCCGGATTGTATAAAGGTATGAGAAAGATTCCTATTTTAAGTTAATTTACAATTCCATGTTATCCATTATCCTATATAATACTGTTTTCCTTTTTTTCCCTATGATGGGAGCTGATTTCTTTCTCTACTTGCTTATGCTTTTTATTTTTTATTTTTTTTAGACCCAGCTCAGACATACACCTCTACACCACCCACACTTAAAACTAAGGAAAATAATTTTAAAAATCTTAGTGTCATAATTATATAACTACCTCATTTTTATTACAAGTTATCTTAACATCTCCTTTGTTGATGTCTGTCAACTGTGAGCTTCCTTCTGTAACAGCTATCATGCATTCATTTGACTACCTACCTCCAGTACCTAGCTCAGTGTTTGGCACTTAGTAATTGTACGCAATGTTTGCTAAGTTCAATTTATTCCATATAATATAAAGGGTGGTATAACCATGTACAAAAATGGCAGAGATTAAATGGATTTCTCCTCTGGTCTCTGGCTCCCATGCCCCTTGGCAAACATGATCTTACAGTTCTTGCTGATAGAACATGTGTGCAAATGGGGCTTTGTTTGCTCTCTGACCTTTCTGGATATCGTTAAGATTTCAGAGAATTTTCCTTCTGAATCACTAGGTGCAAAATAGGCAAACAGAGGAAGCCACCCTTTCAGTGGAAAGCCCTGGGAGCTTCTAGCTCAAAGAGCTTGTCCTTTCCCTCCCAACTGCTCCTTGTCTTTAATTGGATTCAGAGGTAACAAGGTTTGAAGATTGAAAGCACCCTTATTTCTCTACTTTTCTTCCTTCCTTCTCCAGCGAGCCTCTGAGGCTCATGTATTTCTGTTCAGCATTGCCTCCTGACCATTTCTTCTCTGTCATCTAGACCAGGCCTTGGGGATATCTTCTAATGGGTTTCTGCCTGTGATGGTCATTTTGATCAGATTGAGATGAGGTTAGTAAGGCACAGCACTGGGTGTGCCTGTGAGGTTGTGCCCCAAGAGGATGAACTAAGAGGGAAAGAGCCTCTCTGAATGCAAGCAAAAGCATCTTTTAGGCTGAGAACCTAGCAAAATAAAACTAGGGAAAAGAAAGAGAGATCCAGCTAGTATTTGTCAGTCTTTCTGCATCCTGGCTTCTGTGCTGTGAGCTGCTTTACCCTCTGCTTTTGAGTAACTTATGTTCTTATACATAACCCCTCACCCATGACCCTATAACTAATGCCAAGTAGTTTACTTGCTAAAGTCATGTTTTTGGTCTGTGGTTGGTGTCCTCTAATAAAGTAAACTGACATTTGATGACTTCCCCCAGGAAAAGTGCCTCTACTTTTTTTCTTAGTTATTTAGTCAGTGATGAAAAACTGACTAACAGGAAATTGGTGTTGAGAAGATGACCCTTGATATGACTGGGCCTGATGCTGTTCTGCAGATTTTGGAACCAGTTTGTGGGAAGGAATTCAGAAAAGCTTTGGGATGCAGATCAGAGGAGCACTAGGATGCTGTAAGCAGATACTGATAGTAATTCTGGGGTTATATCAGAGGACAAGAATACCAGTATGAATGAGGGCAGTAAAGATTGTGCTCATGAGTGTTCTGATGGAGTAGGAGTCTGTTAGGCATTAGAGTAGAATCTATTTCTAATATACCATGGCAAGGAACTGTGAATGTACTATCAAGGCCATAAGAGTCTGTGGAAATTTGGATAAACGTGGGTGGGAAGAATGATCTGGTGGAGGAGATTTCAAGTCAGCAGAACATTTAGGCTATAGCATAGATATGGATGCCTGCTTTTAGCCAGGTTTACAATGAGAAACAGGAGGAGCAAGAAAAGCAGAAAGATTAAGAAAAAAAAAAAACAAGCGTGTTCTGAAAAGGCTATGTAGAGTTAATACTAATGAAATTATGGCTTCCGGAGAGACTGCAAAAATCACGGTAAAGAAGCCATGTATTTCATATCAGGACAATGAGAAAGCAAAGATATCTAAGTAATTGATGAGACCTCATGTATTACAAAGCCTGAATAGAGAGTCTGAGGGGGGAAACTCTTTTGACTTTGCCGTGCTCATTCAGGGCTATGGAGGTTGTTACCTCAGATTTGTTTCATTGTGTTCAGTGGTCGGGCAACACAGAAGCCTTTGTAGTTATGGTACCAGTGGATTCAGTTCCTGCTCCAACCCTGGTGTCATCCACATGATGCTTAGTTTGTAGTCATGTATAATTTAAGAGTCGTGAGATCATGGAGGCTTCCACTATGTATCAAAGGAAGGTCTGGGTGGATAGGCAACATATGGTTGGGTCAAGAGCTTATAAGCAGCACTTGAGAGAAGTGTGTGAAGCTGTGAGGGTGATGCTGAAGATGCAGTGAAGATGTCAGAAATTCAATGATGTTAAGAACAAGACACGTTTTCAAAAGAGCCTCAGACATTGAGCAGTCATTCCAAGAGAAGTCATGAAACCTATGACTGGCCAGGTTGTAACTCTGGGGATGCTCAAATTCTTAGGAGCTTATATTATGCTATCATATGCCTTTGATAACAGGCATGAACCTATAGGAATCAGCATTCACTCTCCTGGGTTTTGGTCTCACTTTGGCACTATCTATCCTTCCCATGCTCTATTCCTCTTGTTTAGAACAAGAATTAGTCCCTTGTGCCACTATATGTCAGTAGTGTTAACTTAATAAAAGAAATCGTAGGACTTAAAAGCTAAGAGCTTGCTTTGTGTCTCAGAGCAGGCTTTAAACCTGAACTTTTGAACAGCATTGGGACTGTTAAGGCTTTGGGGACTCGTGGAAAAAAGGGTAATTGCATTTTGCTTTATTAGATGGACATGAGCCTTTAAGAGTCATGGCAGAAAAGTTATGATTTTGGTTGATGTGTCTGGGTATCAAGTCGACAAGAAGTAGACTGGTTAAGCTTGTCAACTTGATTAGCTTGTCAAGTGCTTATGAAACTAGTAAAAACACACCCTGTATATGTCAAAGTACTTTCAAAGGTGTTAAATAAATGGAGACAACTTTCCCTGAATGTGGGTCACACCGTTTCCTAGGCTGGGAGCCTGAGTGGAAGAGAAATGGGGAAAGGAAAGAAACAAGCCAGATGACACACAGTGTTTGTTGTTGTTGTTGCCAAGAGGTAAGCTGTTCTGGTCTACTGTCACCTTCTGTCCATGATGGACTGAAACCTCAGAGTATGTGAACCACACCAACCTTTCTTCTTTCATTGTTTTCCTAGCTATTTTGCAACAGTAGCTAAAGGGCAAGACACAATCCAATCTCTCTCAAGCCTTCTTTGCTCTTGCTTAGGTCATTCTTTTATATAAAATAGTATCAGTTCTTGGAGAGTTCTACACAGTGTATTTTGATGGTCTTCCCAAACTGTTTGTAGATCCACCCCTTTGCTACTCTCCCACATTTGTGTCCTTAAAATTTCAGACCAATTTGTGCTGTTCAACTAGTCTTGAATGTATGGTCTTCCATGGGAGTATCATTGACTTACCAAGTGCTACACAGAGAAAATTATCTTTTTCTATCTCAGCATCTAACATTTGCCAATAGCTCCTCCACTAGGATGGGGGTTTTGTGCTCAAGTTGCACATTCATGTGATTTAGTATGTCTTGAGCATACACAGGTTTTGTGCATGCTATTGTTACTGCTGTGGGTCCATATGTACAGAAGTGCCTTAGTTTGGGTTTTATTGTGTTAAACAGACACCATGACCAAGGCAACTCTTACAATGACAACATTTAATTGAGGCTGGCTTATAGGTTCAGAGGTTCAGTCATTATCATCAAGGTGGGAACATAGCAGCATCCAGGCAGGTATGGTGCAGGAGGAGCTGAGAGTTCTACATCTTCATCTGAAGGCAAATAGGAGAAGACTGGCATCCTCAGGTAGCTAGGAGGAAGCTCTCAAAGCCCACCCCCACAGTGACACACTTCTTATAACAAGGTCACACTCACTCCAAAAGGCCACACCTACTCCCACAAGCCACACTTCCAAAAGTGCCACTCCCTGGGCTAAACATATTCAAACCACCATAGATGACCTATTCTTGTTTACAAGAAGCTGTCTCTTGTAGTCATTCAACACCTCTTGATCTCACACTCTTTCTGACTCCCCTTCCATAAAGATCCCTGAGCCTTTGGAAGAAGGGATTTGATATATATGTTACCTTTAAGGCTGAGCATATTTTTAGTCTCTTATTCTCTGCATATTGGCAAGTTGTGAGTCTCTGTGTTATCTACCATCTACTGCAAATAGAAATTTACGAGTTCATGGTCGAGAGATGCATTGAACTGTAAAGTATGATATGTCATTGGGAGTCATTTCAAATCTATGTCCACTTAGCCCCATAATAGAAGTAGATTCTTGTCTAGGGCCTGTGGTCTGTCTATCCAGAGGTTCTTGGCCCAATAGGTACCAGATATGAACCTTATTTTGTGAGTCAGACCCTAAACCCAATCAGAAAATGATTGGTTAATATCATGTTATTACCACTATTAGAGCTGTGAACATTTTTGCCTGGACAGTCGTTATTGTAGCTGGAAGAGTTCACAGGTGACTGATAATTGCTTTCTTTTTTCAATAACTTCATTTTAAAAATTAACTTTACATCCCAATCACAGCCCCTTCCCAGTCTGACCCTTACAAATCTCCCCCCTGCTGTCCTTTCCCTTTTTCCTCAGAGAATGGGGAAACCCCCCTTGGGTACCACACACCCTGGGACATGTAGTCTCAGTAGATCTAGGCACATCCTCTCTCTCTAGGCCAACCAGGCTGTCCAGGTAAGGGAAGTTGGATCTAATGGCAGGCAACAGAGACCAAGACAGCCCCAATTCTACTCATTAGGAGACCCACATGAAGACCAAGGTGTATATTTGCTACAAATGTGTAGGTAAATATCCAGAACCTGCTTCTAAAGTGTGATTCAAGAACAGGCTGTAACATCCTCACCAGTAGCTTATTAGACAAGCATGTTTGAGGCCTCTCCCAGATCTCCTTAGTCAAAAACTGTAGTGTAAAATGATGTCCAGAGAGTTTGAAGTATGAGGAGTCCTGCTGGCCTGTAAAAGTAGAGGCTAGCTTTTAAAATGCTGGTCTAGGTGAAGTCAAATCTAGCTTGAAGCTAGGCTTCTTCCTTCTGCAAATGGTTCCTCTTCATTGGAGGAAGGATGCAACTGGACTATTTGACGGCATTGTAATGTCACTTGGTAATATCAACAAGTATTCTTCCTGTGCACAAAAAGTCAAGGGGCATTATGTATTCACAAAAATATAAACAAGTCTTTGGAAGAGAATGACCAGAAATCCTCACATTTTTCCTTAGGGAGTAATTCCTGCCTAAGGTAGGTAGGCTAGGCTGAACTATGGTTAGGACATGGTTAATTGTCCCCCAACGTTTTGCTGACACTCACTTTCCCATGTAACAGAATTTAAAGGTGATGGAAGTTTTAAAAGGTGGTACCTGGTAGGAGCTGACTGAGTCATCATTCTGTAAAGGATTAATGCTGGACTCCTGGTGGGCCAGATCTCACATGACTAGATTAGTGCCTGCTCTGCCTCTTAAAGTCTCAGCACCTCTCAGCAGTGCAATACTAGGGACCAAGTTTGCAATGCTAGGGACCAAGTATGCAATGCATAAATATCTAGAGACAAACTACACACAAAACACAACAAGTAGACTGAGGGAAGATCAATTTGTGGTTCGAGGATTCTGCTAACGCCTTAAATTTAATTGAGGAACAATGGAAGGCAACTATGACTTCTGGGAAGAAGTCATATTTCCATATCTTTTAAAGAATACTCTTCCTAAAAGGTAATCATCAGGAAACAACATAGATTTTCTTCAATTGAAAAAATGGATAAAGAAAATGTGGTACATCAACATAATGGAATAACATTCAGCTATTAAAACAAAAACATTATGAAGTTTGAAGTCAAATGGATGGAACTTGAGAATATCATCCCCAGCGAGGTACCCCAGATCCAGAAAGATACATATGGTATGTACTCAGAGTGGACACTAGCCATAAAGTGCAGAATAACCATACTACAATAATAGACCCAAAGAAACTGGGTTGTAAGATCCCGAGAGAGTATGTGCTAATCTCACTCAGAAGGGGAAACTAAATTATCATCAGAGGTGGATGGAGAGAGGGAATTAGGTGGGAGGGGTGAAGAGGAGAATAAGAATGGCAATCAGGTGTGGAGGGAGTGGTGGGAAAGTTCTGGGAGTGAGAATGGAAATCAGTGGGGGGCATCTTTGGGACTGGATGGAGGCCTGGGATAGGGGTTTGGGGGAGGATAGTGGGGATTCTATGAATATGACTCTACCTCAGATTCCTACCAGTAGGGGATTTAGAAAGTGAAGGGAGTGAAATGGCCACTTCTTGTAGCCAGGCAAGACTTCCAGAGTATGGAGGAGGACATCAATCCACCCATAAAACCTTCAACCCAAAATTGGTCTTGCCTACAAGAAGTGCAGTGATAAAAATGGAGCAGACTGAAGGAACAGCTAATCATGACTGCCCCAATGTGAGACCCATCCCATGTGAGAGAGCCAATCCCTGACACTATTAATGCTACTCTGCTCTGCTTGCAGACAGAAACCTAGCATAACTGTTTCCTGAGAGGCTTCATCCAACAGTAGACAGAGCTAAGAGAGTCTTGTGAAAGAGTAGGGGATAGAAGTGAGCAAGTCAGAGGGGTCATGGACAACACAAGAAGA
Source organism: Grammomys surdaster (assembly GCF_004785775.1). Lineage (NCBI taxonomy): Eukaryota > Metazoa > Chordata > Mammalia > Rodentia > Muridae > Grammomys > Grammomys surdaster. The sequence goes on along the minus strand of NW_021604669.1, from coordinate 6,154,279 downwards.
CCCACAGAGTCAACTAAACTAGGACCATAGGGGCACACAGAGACTGAATCACCAACCAGGGAGTGTGCAGTGGCTGGAGCTAGGCCAGGTCTGAGTCTCTAGTTCTTAGTGTTAGTCTCTTAGGAAACAATGGTTGGTGGGTAAGTTTGTCATTGGCTACATTAAATAATTTATTCGTCTTAATCATCTGCTGACTGGGATGTTAGTACCTGATGATTGCTGTGGTTTACATTAGTTCTAACAAACACCATGTGCAAAACTTATCATCATTGTTCCAACATGACAGAGGAGGAAATCCACAGTCAGAGAGACAAAACGATTATTTTAGGAATGATGCCAGCAGATGTGCCCATTAGCCTGGGGCTTGAACATCTGTGTCATTCAGACACTATAGTAGGGGTACTTGGTTATGCCTCTGGGTTTCTTGTCAACTTGTGGAGCAGCTTTGAATACATTGTGAGCGCTTCATAAGGCCTTTTTTCATTAACGAGATGGCTGTATCCTTATGTCAATGCTACAGATTTTTTGTTTGTTTAGGTAGAAGATTATAATTTTCTTAAAAGCACCAACTTCAGCTGATCTGGAGAGAAGGACCTCACAATTGAGAGGCTTACTTGAGAGCACAGTTTTGGCACAGTAGGAAAACTTAAATTGCATGCAGCACTGCTGGAGAGTATAAATTTTTTTTTTTTATGTGGCACACCTCTCTGTTTCTATATTTCTATGTCTTTATTTCTGTCTCTGTCTCTTGTCTCTCTGCCTCCATCTGTCTTTATCTCTCTACCTACATTTCTCCTTCTCCCTCTCTTTCTCACACACAATTTGGAATTACTAAAGACTTGATGATTGTGAACTTCTAAGAATCCCCATCGTTGTGACTCTTTTTTCTTGAACTCCATCAGATTCTTCTCCAAATATTTATCTCAATCTCTTGCAACATTCTGCTCATCTATCCCTGTGGCTGAAACTCGGCAGGACTACTGAGACATTTGTGGGCTTGGGAAATGGGGGACTTTTCTCTATTTCCCTCCTTTGTTTTCATTCTGAGACAATGAAGAATGAAGTTGTCATTTCTGAGTTTGCCACTAGGCTGCGCTATTGGTCCGTTCTCTGGTCCTTTGTTGCCTCCATCTGCTCTGTGGAAATGTATTATTCAAAGGGGGTGGTAGCTACCAATAGTTAGACTTGCTGTATATAATGCTGCAGAAAGATGATGAGTAGTGAACAGGATGGAGGAAAACCTTAGTTGCACCCCTACTCACCTATACCTGTGAATATGTGGGTCTCTTCAGAATGAAGCTCCACCTTGCCTACACTTTGAGGGACACACAGATTCACTGTGAAAACCTAGTTTGCTCCCAACTGTTAAAAAGGATGCTTCTTTCTGGCTCGGTACATCAATGTAAGCTGATCCCTCTAGGGAGATCTGCACCTATTTCCAGGCTCAGTTGAATTGCCTAAGAGTCTTCCTGGAGGATGCACAGGAAGTTTGAGGTATGGGGGCAACAGTGGGCGGCAGAACTGCTGCTGCCTGGCTGAGCTTGATAGAAGATGAAAATAGCCTCTAAGTCTGCTCCCAGCTTCCTCTTTGCTCAAGACAAAGCTTTCCTTGGGCTTGTTGCCCTAAGATTACCTCTAGGCGGCAGCAAGCATACAGGAAAGCATACAGGAGAAACCAAGAAGAGAAAAGGCATTCTAGCTGGTACAGCTTAAGTCTAGAAAATTCAGGGTGGCTATTTGGCCTTATACATGGCTTGCTTCCTGACCAAAGGACTCCACTTTCTTCTGCAATAGAGAAGGTAATAGCTACTCTGTTTGGGGTATCTGAGGGATCTTCACATAAAGTGGTATGTGTATCAAGTGTAGGGCATCAAGGTAGCTAGAGAAACAGCATCTTAGCTTGCTTTGTAGCCATAGGCAAATTTTATAACCTCTTTGGATCAGAAACCAACTTGTTAAAAACCAAGGCTGGGGGTTTGGGCTTTGTTAAATCATGAGGATTTGAGTTCAGTTCTTAGAACCTACACACACACACACACACACACACACACACACACACACACACCAAATGTGGTGGCATGTTCTTGTAATCCCTTTGGGCAGGGAGATAACTTGTGGCTTGATGGCTACCCAAGATAGCCTAGCCTCATCAGTGCTAGATGATTCCGAGTCCTTGTCTCAATAAACAAGGTGCATAGCTTGAGGAATAGTACTCAAGGATAACTTTGAGTACACCCACATATATATATATGCATGCATGTGCACACACATACACACATGTGCACACACACACACACACACACACACGAAAATCCAGCTAAGATTGGAGGAGATGCTTGTCTGAATCTGTTTAATCTGCTATACCCAAATATGTGGGTAACTAGCAAATGATAGAAACTTTTCCCTAACTCCTCTGGAGTCTGGAAGTCTGAAGTCAACCAGCAGGCTGTTCCATGTCTAGAGAGGCTCACCTTAACCCTGTGGATTATCGACAGTCCCTCTTGCTGTATTAGTACCTGGTGGAGGGGAAGAACAGCTCCCTATACTGCTCCTTTAAGGTCACTCATTGTGTTTAAAAGGGCTGTGCTCCCTCGGATGAATCACCTCCTCAAAGCCTCACCTTCTGCTCCTATGACATTGGCAATTAGGTCTCAACATGCATTTGGGAGATATAAAACCAGCCAGATCACAGCCGTGATTAAGGTCTTTCCTCTTCTGCACTTTGACCATGCCTGTGCTCTCCACCACCGTCACAGACTTGACCTGGAAAATAATCAGAAAAACTAAAGACTTTGGAGGGAAATACATGAATGGGCAATTAGAATGACCTAGATTATTTGTTCAGCACAGTTCACCCTTCACTAGGGAACAAGAATGCCCATGATATCTTCCCTCTCCCAGTCTGCTCCTAAGTTGTGCTGCAGACCACAGATAGTCCTTCCACAGACCCACCAGGCAATTCCAAGTCCTTTCAGCTCTACATTTGCTCATTGATTCTCAATGGGCAACAATTATATTGTTCATCTATTTATTTTTGAGTTATTTTTCTCTGCTCTTACTGCCGCCGGAGTGGTTTACAGATAACACTTTCTATTACTGTACATGTTTGCCTCTCCATAAAGCAGGGATCTGTAATGGAACTGTCCATGGTACCTGCCATGTGGTAATGATTCCAGAGGAGATTTTTAGATGAATGCATGGGGAAAGAGTGTAGATGGGACAAGGAAGGAATAAATGAAAGAATGAGTGAGACATCTGTAACCATAAAGTCTCAAGCCCCATGGCAGCACTGTGCATGGGGACAGACTGTGGAAGTGTGTCATGTACAGGGCTGCCTCCTCCACCATGGCAGATCAAAATAATCCTTTTTATTCTGTCCAGGCAATTGCTGCCAAGGTCATACCTTCGCTATCTCACACTCAGTCTTCTTCTTCTTCTTTTTTTTTAATATTATGTGTGTTCAAGTATAGACTTCATGTTCTCTTTTATTTTCCTTGAAGGTGAAACTTTTGCTTTTTTCATCTATAAAGATGTTTTTAAAACCCCATCTCGAGGCTTTAAAGATTTCTCTCCCAGCAGCTAGATATAGATATATAAAATCCACCCACCTTACAAATGAAAATGATTGATACACATCAAAAAAGTTATCTGCATTGGATAATAAAACTCAGCTCAAGTCTCTCTTTAAAAACCTCACTCCATGAATTTAACTGAAAAGGCAGTTTTCATAGAAATTCAGCAGTAAGGAATTTAAGTACTTGGAAAGTTGGTGGTGTGAAGGGAAAAAACACATTTTAAAATATTTATTTATTTCATTTTATGCACATGTATGTGTGCCTGGCTGTATGACTGTGTACCAGGTGCATGCAGGGACCTGCAGAAATCATAAATGTCAAATCTCTTGGGAGCTGGAGTTACAGATGATTGTGAGTCACTGTGTGGGTGAACCGACATTCTCTTCAATGCAGTAAGTGCTCTTAACCACTGAACCATCTTTTTGGCTCCAAATTCAAATAGTTGTTAATGGCCTTGGCACTTTATATAGAATGTACCCTTTAATCCTTCCATGAGGCAAAGCAATTAACATTAGTCTTAATATAGGGTGGGGGCATCTGAAATTCTGTTATGTTAAACAATTACATGCATATACATTGGTGATATTGATCCCAGCAACATTTCTACAAATGCAGGCCTATAGGACTACAGCTTCAGGCAACATTTGTGTGTCCTGTGATCATAGGATTACTCCTTGCACAAGGCTGAGTCTTCTTCACAGGACATGATTGAGAATCCTAGCTTTTCCACTTATTAGCTCTTGAGGCTTTGGATAAACAATTGTTTTGGTTTCCTTGCTTGTAGAATGGGCATTCTAACGCTGCCTCCTTCGTAGGATTGCTTTGAAGATGAAGTGACCTCATTACTATTAATCCTTAGAAGCATACCTGAGCAATAGCAGGTGCTCAGCAAAGGTTAGCTCAGTCGTGGGGATTTGAACTGTTGTGGCTTCCCACCTTTGCTTGGCAGTAAGGTCTTTCTAGCCTAACTCTAGTCTTAAAGTCACCTTGCTATGAATTTAAACAGCAGTTTCCCCCACCCGAGTCACTTTGTTTCAGCCTTCCAGAAACAGCTTAATAAATATTCAAATTTATGATGACTCTGAACAGCCCTCCCAGAGTGTTCCAGTGTGAAAACGCCATGCTGAGACCCTGGATCTGTTTTGAACAAGAGAACATTTTCCCTTACCTAAGGGGACAGAAGGGGCTGGACATCTTTGATAAATGACCTCCCTAGCTCCAAATGAAAATGGCCAGAGGATGAAAGCCCAGACCTTTCCAGGCAGGGCTGGGGAGCAGAGGCTCACATTTTATAGGGGCAAGGACCTGGGAAAGGAGAATTGGAGTTCTTGAGTCCCTGGAAGGAAAGGATTGGGGTAATACCAAAGCAAAGAGTCCTTGAGATGAGAAATGGCAGGAATGGGCTGGCTGATCCTCCATTTATCAAATTGCAGGCTACAGCTGACATTTCTATGGAAAATTTCTCAGCACGCAGAAGGAATGTGTGGTTCTGCAAAACCCAGCCTTCTAATGGACTGCATAGTATTTGACAGGGAGGACTTTTAGCTGCCATCATAATAGTTAGAAAGCAAGAGATTATGTCCCATGTTTCATATCATGTACACTCTAGTGTCTCAGTAGCATGGCCTTAGAAGTACAGTAAGAGTTGAAATTTTTCCCCACCACTTTCTTGACCTGAGACAATTAGTTTCTTTACAGTCACATGTAGACGCTAACACTCTTACCAAAAACATTGTGAAGGTTAAATGCATTAGAGTGGGGACAACATCTGACATCAGTAAGTGCTCCACAAACACTGAGTGTTTCTATCACTGTAGCGTCTCCTCCATTCTTTATCTCAGCATAGGCTCAGCACTACTCTTGGTTGATGAGGTGAGATGCGCTCAATTTGATTTTAAAACAGCAGCATGGTTGAATGTCTCCGTCACTGTTCTGTTGCTGTAAAGAGGATACCATAGCCAAGGTAACTCTTATAACATAAAACAGTTAATTGGGAGTTTGCTTACATTTTCAGAAGCTTAGTACATCATAATCATGGCAGGGATTGTGGTGCTGGAACAACAGCTGAGAGCTACATCCTGATTTACAGGCAGAAAAAGAGATAGAAACAGAGAAACAGAGACCAAGAGACAGACAGACAGACGGACAGACAGACAGACAGACAGAGACAGACAGACACACACAGATTCACACAGAGGGGGCAAGATATGGGGCCTGACATGTGGACTTTTGGAACCTCAAAGCCCACTGCCAGTGGCTTTGACAAGGCCATTCCTACTCCAACAAGGTCACATCTCCCAATCCTTGTAATCCTTTCAAACAGTTCCACTCCCTGGTGACTAGGTGATCAAGTAAGTGAACCTATAGGGCCATTCTTATTCAAACCATCACAATGGCATTTCTTGCATTAGGGTGATAGAGAGCAACCCAGCACTTCTGCCCGTGTAGCTCTTCTCATTGTTGTTGATGTGCATTGCTATCATCAACAGGCTCAGTGTTTCAGTCTTTGCCCTGATTATGATACTGCCATGGAGTATCTAATGCTCAGACTTCTCTCTTACTCTCCATTGTTTACATACAATCCCTTCAGCATCCATCTCTAGATTTCCTGCTACCTTGGAATGTGGTTCTATAGAGTATTCCTACATTATAGATATTCTGGCTAATCATTATAGGAAAGAGGGAAATATGAAATCATAGCATTGGGCAAATTAACTCTGTAAAGTAATGTCAGCTATGTTCTTAGCTAGGATTCTTGCTCCTGTTTCTGGGATGTTCAGAGATCCTGCTAATTGTTTGCGTCTTTTCTGTCCTCTTTCCTTAACTGCTGTGCTTTGTGTAGACACAAAAGAGCACTGACAAGTTAGCTTAGAGCTTTCTTGTGTGGGTCACCCTGGGGCAGTGCGAATGTCAGTGAGAGAGGCAAAGGAGAAAGGCAGAGAACCAGAAGCAGTAGGTGCATCTTTGAGTGACTGCTGCATCACAAGGGAACACACCTGGTCACTTGTCGCGTGTTCTTAGTGCACCACCATGGGACCATCTCATGGACAACAAGGAAGGGCTTCTTGTTTCCTACCACATTAATTCATTTGTTCCTGGAAAATTGACTCTTCTGTCCTTCTATCTGATGTAGGGGCAGAGGGAGGAATAAGATCTTACACCATACAGCACAGTTCCACTTCAGTCTAAGAATAGCCAGGGAACCAGAGCCTTGGCCTGCTCAGATTAGGTTTAAGTAATGGAACGGCTTGATCTTTGCTTGAACAGGGTGTAGAGAAGCCTGTTGAGGTCAGCTGTTAGAATAGAGGTGGTGGGGTTAGCGCTCTGGTTTGAGGTGAAATTGGGTCCTGGGGGTAAGTGGGTGGATCTGGGAGGAAGACTTCCTCCTCACTAGTAACAACAGCCTGAGCTGGTTCCATGGTAAGCTGCTTCCCTAACAACCTATTTTAAAAACCTTGCTGAGCAGGGAAGTAGAGTGCTGGGTGAAGCACTTACCTTCTTGTCTATTGTCCTAGAACCAGACACACATCTCTACTCCCATCACCTTTTGCTAGTCGGTGGCCTTAACACAACTTCCAGAGAGGCTGATAAATGCAGAGGACTCCAGGAGTTTTATTTGTTTTTTATCTGCACAGTATCCTTCCTCCCCATTCCCTTCTCCTCATCCTTTAGGGTTGGCTAAAGTTTACATAGCTGCTTCCCTTTACCCACAGGTCCAGCTCTTGTGCTGCTGTGCTTTATGAAACAACCTTGCATCAGTCTTCCTTATCTGTGACCAGATCATGAGGGCATCAATTGATCCATGCCCCTTCCTACTAGATGCTGCCAGGAATGGGACTCGTTTAGTCAGAGGCTTTGTTGGAGTATCTCTACTGGCCTGCCCAAAATGATGCTAAGTTTTCAAACTGCATTTCAATGTCACAGTTACATAGTAGCTTTGAGCCCCACCTGCTTTGACCTTCATGGGATCTTATAGCACCTGCTCATCAGAGGTGCCAGGCTAACACCTACACCATGATGATACGTAGACACTTTATCTGCACAGCATCCTGTTACTGCATTTTTCTCTTATTAAAATTTATTTTATGTGTTTTATTTAGCTTGCAAGGATCTTTTGTTTAGTTTTCTCTAATACCATAGATGCCGTCAAACCATGTTATTATCCTGAAGAGCTATTTTTCGAGCACTCACATACTTCCCCAGTGTGGAGTGGGACCATTTGGGATGGCAATATACACATTAGAGCTTTCTCTGCCTTTATAGTCTCCTCCTCCTTCTGCTGCTGCAACTCCTCCTCCTCCTCCTCCTCCTCCTCCTCCTCCTCCTCCTTCTTTATTGGAGGTTTTATTTATTTGCATTTCAGATGTTATCCCCTTTCCTCATTTCTCCCCACCCCCAAAACACCTGATGCCACCCCCCCTCCTTCTGCTTCTTGAGGGTGTGGCCCTCTATTCTCTCATTCTTGTCTGGCTTTTCAGAGTCACTATCACCCCAGCCATGGGAGCTACCCAAGCATGGTACCAGGAAGGCAACTCTGATTTCAACCTTTCAGCCGAAAGTAGTCTGAGGGTTCCCAGTGAGAGACTCAGTTTCTTTTCCCACTGGAGTCAGAAAGACCTCACAACACAGTGCCTTAATGTAGAGCTCCTTCATTACTATGCAGGCATTTTAAGATTCAAAGATTATGAGAGATGATTGACAGGAGATCTCCTTCCTCATTTGACCCTCGTGTTTTGTCTTCCTCTCAGCCATTCATGTGACTTCTCAGGGGTGACCATTATTTTCAGGTGCTCGTGTGCCTTCACATCACAGTCAGCATTTACTAATTCCCTAGGCTGTTAAAAGTCCCGACCAATAACCTTTTCATACCACCACCATATTCTAGGATCCAGATGCACCACAGAGTCGATTGAATCCTCTCACTCTTAGGTGTCAGGCTGTGCTTTTTCTACACAGTGAGCAGAGATAGGAAAGTGTGCCTTGAAATCTTTAGGTATATCTTGGATTTTTACCTTATGGTATTTTCCACAGTGAGATCACACATAAAGCCTTAGTGTAGGGTTGTGGTGGACATGGCCTCCTGTGGCTTTTTATCCTTTCTCCCATGGACAGTTGAGGAATGGAGCCTCATTTTATAGGTGGATAATCAAGTGCAGAGTGTTTAATCACCCCTTGCTCATACACAGGTGGCAGATAGTTCCTTCCTGCAAATCCCTTTCTGCTGAACAGAGGCTTTCTCACCCCTGCCAGATGACGTCATCTGTAGGCCCAGCTGTCCACAGAAACTCAAAGCTGTGAGTGTTGGAAATCACGATTTCCTAGTCCTTCTTTGAGCTTCTAAAGCAACAACAAAAAATTACATACCTTGTTCTTCCTGTCCACAGTTCTAAAGGCTTAGAGAGTTCAGATGGCTTTAGAATTCTGCTCTGATGGAGGTTTGATGCACACAGGATAAGCAATGAATCATATTGGTTGGATGGTTTCCTTCTTTAAAGCATTTTTATATCTGAAAACATATCTGATCTCTGCTGCACCCCTGTTGAGGTTTCAGAGTCAGACTTGATGCTCCTGGGGATAATTAAATGGTTTCAGAGAAAGTCAAGGTCACAGAGGGATTTCAGGGTAGATCTAGATCTTGACACCCCCTGGCTTTCCAAGCCAAGGTCTAGCTGATTCCATTAGGCGGCATCTCACTTTAGAAAATAGACGTGCCAGAGAATCAGAGCGAATTATTGCTGCAAAGTCTATAGAACTCTGGAGTGGGAGTGGGGTGGATGTGGGTATAGCTAGTGTGAGGGGAATAGAGGGGTGGGCTGAGGGTGGGTTGTGAAAAGTTTGATCTTCTCTGAGTCTCAGATGTCTCTTCTGCAGGAGAGGAACAAGTCACTGACTTCCTCCCACTGTTACTGTCTTCCAGTGAGTCTTAGAATCTTCATATGTTCTTATCAGAGAGCATTTTATATAGCAAATAGTCAACTAAATGAGTAATGTTGAATGAAGATTTGTTAATGCAAATGGAAAGCCTGAATTGAACTCCTTAGAACTGTGGATTACACAGACAGGACAAACCTCCAGTTTGACAGTATAGACCCAGCGAAAGAAAAGGATTCCCACCAGTGAGGCAGAACCAGGGTTAGAGCCAAGTGTTCATCTTCCACCCTAGTGTTAGTGTATACTTTCACTGAGATTCATGGTGGATATATTGTGTGTCTTTGTGTGTGTTCATGTGTGTGCATGTATGCATGACTGTGCATGTGTGCAGGGCAGGCAGAAGCCCACCTGTCCTGTGATTTCTTGTTCTTACCAGGGTGATGGTGACACAATGAACGGTTTAAATACCTCAGTCCAACTTTTATTCAGAAGGACTCCATGTATGGTGAAGAAGAAGAGGGAGGAAGAGTAGGAGTGGGAGGAGGAGGAGGAAGAGGAGGAGGAGGAGGAAGAGGAGGAAGAGGAGGAAAGAAAGAAGAGGAAGAAGAGGAAGAAACAGTCCTTTTTCCATTCACATCCTCCCAGTCTCACAGGTGGGAGTGCTGTCGTTATAAAGGCGAGAAAATTGGTGAAAATTTTGGATGGATTTTTACTGAAGACAATTTTAGGTTCCCCAATTCTCAGGTTTCATGTGGGTAATGGCTACATGTGTATGTACCTGCCACTTTGCAGGTGTAACAAATACTGCCAAATATGGTTGAATAAGACAAGAAATATTATTTTTGTGAGTCTAAGGGTTAACTGTATGATATTCTGTTCTGATCCAGCATGGCTGGAATGGCTTAGAATGTCATCACTCACTTGGCCAGGTCTTCCATTGTGACAGTGATAGTCAAGGCTTCTTTGTGGCAGGAGAGATTTTCTCTATGCCTTGGTTTGTTCACATATGCAGAAGGTTTCTTGGGAGCAGTGCAGAACAAGACTCAGTGTACATGGACTTTTCAATCTCAGCCATGTCACAGAGCTGCCACAAAAGGCATAGCCTGTCAGTTAAAGCCACATGGTAATATCTGGAATAAGGAGGCAAGAAGAGGAAAACAAATAGAATCCATGGCTAATATGCTTTATACTTAGCCTAGATAGAGGGGCAGGGCAGTTAGAAGGACCATGGGAAGTGGCATAAGTAGGCTGTTATCCAGCTAAGTAGCACTTGAGGGTACAGACCTGGGCTGTATCTGATCTTTTAGCAGAGAGCTAAACCTTGCCTGGTTCTCTGCTTCCACCCGGACACCAGAGAGAACCACAGATTGCCATGTCCTTTAGGAGCTCACAGCGATGTGGAAAGCCTAATGGGCTGAGGAAGGTCACCTTGGGAAGGTGCAAGAGACCCTTGGGAAATAATCCAGGATTATCTGGAAGCTTTTGGGACAGTAGAGATGTGAGGAAGTCATTGTGTTATGAGGATCAGGAGTGGCTAGCAAGCTGACTCACTTGGGGACCCAGAGAAAACAAATCCAATAATAGCCCCTGCTTGACTGGAACATCTCTGACTATGGCTGGTGAGTGCTGCAATGTTGAAACTTTTCAGCATGAAAAGATATGGATTCTCTCTCCTGGCTGTCTTATTCTCTACGATTACAGCTCTCTTGCTGTTGTGTGTTTTCCAAACATGCTTATCAGTCAGGCGAGATTAACTGAAGCAAGTCAACTCCCCGGTCTCAATGGCTGAACATGGTAAAAGGTTTTCTCCCTCAGCTCTTTTGCAGATGTTCTTAGAAGGCAGGTAACTTTTCATGGTATTTGTTCAGGAACTCTGGTTCCCTCTGTCTCTTCTGTATTGTAGCTCTACCCTACTTTGGGCCCAGCATCTCACAGTGAAAGAACATTTGCTTAGCAAGTGGAACAACAATAGGCCCCATATACAGGTTGTTGATACTCTAACAGAATACCTGAAATAATATAGTTAAAAAGAGGAAACTTACTCTGTTTCCCAGTTTGGGAAGTTTCTTTCCATTGACAGTTGGCTTTGTTGCCTTTGGGTGCATGGTGAGACAAGACATCATGGTAGAAGCATGTGGTGGAGGAGGGTGCTTACTTCCTGGCAGCCAGAAAGCAAAAGGAGAGGGGAAGAAGAGGGCCAATCACTCTTTGGGACTCACTCCTCTTCATAACATAACTTCTCATTAGGTCCAGTTCTCAAAGGGACCTATCAGAATTGCCATTGGCAAGTGACTAAACCTTTAAAAACTTGCTCCATTGAGGGGATTCAACATGTAATCTGGTAGCATCATAGCAGACATCTTTTGGGCCAGGTTTGGCTATATCTCCATCATGAGGACCCACAGACTAAACTGAGCCATGTATCTTACATTGCATGGGAATCAGGACAGGTGGTCTGTGTGCCTGTGAATACAGTGATGTGGGTTTGGGGATGTGTGTCGTGGTGGTGTGAACACTTCTGTGTTGGTTCCTTTTTATGTGTCAGCTTGGCTGGATTTAGGAGAGAATACAATCAAAGGAAAGGCAGATTGCTTGCTCTCTTGCTACTCCCTGCACCTCTCTCCCCTCTAGGGTGTTCTTTTTCTCACAGATTCAACTTCAGTCTTTTCAGAGCCAGTAAGCTTGGAACTCTGGGACTTAATGCAGTGACTCCCAGGATCCTTGGATCCTTGATCTCAGATTGACTTATATTTTTGATTTACTTAGTTCTGAGGTTTTATATTTGGACTATGCTACTAGCTTCCTACAGTCTCCAGTTTGCAGATGGCCCGAGGATGGGCTCCTAGCCTCTGTAATGTGTCAGCCAGTTTCCCTAAATGAATTTCCTCTCTGGCCAGTGTCTATAGATGAAGATAAACTCAGCTCACACAGCAAGTTCCCTAAGGGGCTGAACTATCATTTGCCACAGCTGTAGGACCTGGTACAGTGTTTTGGTTGGGATGGTACTGGCTACATAAGGAAGGAGGGGCATTTACCTCTTGGGCTTTGCCTTAACTTTGGGATCTGTCCTCCTTCATCAGACATGGTGACTAATCATAGGTTTCTGCCTTTGCCAGCCTCACCTTGCTCTGCATTCTAGGTACTGTGGCTTTTGCTCTTCCTGGCCTCCTGACTCTGAGAGATATCTCTTAAGAGAAAGCAGGTTACCCAGATAGTCAGAAGACATTTCTGGTACCCTACTTTCTCCATGAACACATCTTGGGTCTTCAGGTTCATAGAGCTATCATTGACATGTTCATAAACCTCCTCAGCTAGAAGAGTCTATTCTGCTCTCAGACTGCCTTGTGTCCAATTGCAATCCATGTCCAGCCCATCTCTGTCATATCAGAATCTCACAGACTGTAAACAGGGATCAATCTGACCCATAAAACTGATGGGGCCTGACGCCCTGAAGCCACTGGTCTGTGTCAGGGTATGGTCTCTCTCTGTGACAGTCCCAGTCAGTCTCACACCCAGAAGATCAGCTCCAAGAATCAGACAAAGCCTCCCCACCTGCTGCCTGCTGCAGTTTCCCTGTGGGGAGAAAGAAGCTGCTTCAAAGGGCTGGCCTAATTGTCAACAGTGAGCTTCCCTGTGAGAGGAGGGAATGTGCCGTGTGGATGGAGCACAGGGACCCATCAGAAGTGTTGTGGAGACAGTGCTACAATGCATTTCTCATAAAGAACTTGAATCCTCTGCAAAAAGAAATTGGGAGTAGTAAGAAAAAGATCAGCTAGTATTGGGATACATAGTGCCTACTATTTGAATGCACCAGTGTACATGTATTTGTGTATAGAAAACACCAAGCATTTGGTGTGTGTGTGTGTGTGTGTGTGTGTGTGTGTGTGTGTGTGTGTGTGTGTTTTGAACTTGTCTTTGACTCTTGATACACAAGAATTTACCTGCTATGGTGGCATGGTAATGCTGTTGTTATAATTGAAGACTTTAAAGCTTGGAAAGTTGATTTAACTCTATTAAGGTCACACAGCCCTAAATAACTTAGTGTGAGGTTAGACCCTGAGACCTTTCTGATTTCAGAACCAGCATTTCTCATGTGGGTTTATGCTTTCCAGGTTCCCAACTTTTCTGTCACAATAAGAGTCATGGCTGTCCTACCATAGACTTGGTCGTTTGAGGGACTTATAGACACTGTACCTCAGTTAAGGCTTGCTATTATAGTCTAAAGTTGTCTTTTATTTTTATGAGAAAACAATCTCATGAGCCTCAAGTAATTTGTCCCATGTTTCAAGATCAGGAAACTGTAGCATCAAGAATGGAATTGGCTATCTAACCTTAAACCTAGTACTTATTTTTTAAACATGTGACTAGCACCCTTTATCTGTAAGGCTTGGGAGTGCTTAAAAAAAAAGAGAGACAAGTAATTGTCCTTATATTTTAGATGGTTGAAAGGAAAATTTAAAAAAATGAAGCATATAAAATTTATGCAGAGTTAAAATGTTACTGCTGATGAATAAAACACATAGACACCTCCATGGCTTCTTCATTGTCCATGGGGCTTTCGTACCACAGCAGCAATATTGAGAGTCTTTGTAGTAAATCGCTGTGGCCTGCAAAACCTAAGACATTTTTTAGATAAAGCCTGCTGCCCTCTGCGGTGAGGTGTTTCACTGGAGGAGGCAGAAGGCAGACGGCCTTGGACAGAAGGCAGGTGTGCAATGCTTGTGAGTCTTGAGAGAGCTGGCAGGCCTTGGACAACACCATCTTTCCCTTCTGGTGGTACATGGTGGCTTCCTAGTGTAGGGGCATTCCCTAGAGAGGCTGCATAGAGGGTCCAGGTATGTCAGTTCTGGAAGCACCAGCAGGTGGACTTTGTAGTAACAGATGTCTGAGCAAGTATACACTAGATCAAATGGGGCTGGCACTTGCACATGGTACGTTGTCAGGGACTAAGGGTAAAACCCATTGGGGATGGTGGAGTACCAGACTGGAATAGATGAACCATGAGTGGGTATACTGGGGGTGGTGGTGTGACAGGGTTAGGGAGCAGATATCACATCTGTCTGTTTCTGTCTCTAGAAAGAAAAGGGGGAAACTGGAGATGAATTCATGTGCAGTGTGTCTGGAAAATTCTAGCCAGTCCCAGAAGACACTGCACTTGGCCATGCTGGCAGGTACTCTGAGTTCAGCAGCCCCCAGCTCTGAAGCAGTAGAAGTAGACCATGAACCCTTTAGGGCATGGATATCTGTGTCAGATTCTGTTCTCAGGCAGTTTAATAAGTACATTGGTGTGGGATTGCTTCTTTTTTTCTTTGCTTTGTAAGAATAATGAGCTACACACATTTTCCTCTTATTTGGGAACCCTTAGGAAGGAGATCAATTTTTATAAAAGAGATTTACAAACCCTGTTGTGAAAGGAAAACGGGATTGGGCTTGAAAGAAGGAGAAACTTCTGGGACAGAAGAAGTTGTGGAGGAGATACCTGCCAGACTCATCTTCCTTGACCTGTGCATATGGGAGAAGTGGACCTTGTTGTTATTCCTTGGAAGAGCTTGATGAGAATGGTGGGAAGGGAGGGAGGAGGATGGCACTCCTGAGTTTCGATGTACTGATGTTGTCAAAACTTTCATTGTTCAGTATGTGGGCACTATGTGTCATCTTCATTTGTGTTGATGCTGGTGTCTTTACCCAACATTTTTTTATACCTTCATTTCTTCTATGGCAAGTCAAGGCCTGCAAGAGTTCTCCCTTTCCCTTGATGCTGATCTCCTAGGACATGGCATTTAGGGTAATGTCTACAGATGCTGGCAAGAGAGTAGGGGGATGTCATGCTCACATTGAACGGCTGGTGGAGGGTGATGGGACCGTCTCAGAGAAAACTGGAGACTGTGTGGAATACACATTGTTCTTTTACCCATCTTCTTACCTACTCCATAACAGTTTACTGGATCTCTGCTGTTTAACACAGTGGGGGGAGTAGGGAGTGGTGCTGATCATGAGCTTAAGTTGTTAGATGGGGAATGCTAAGAACCCTGTCAAGGCACTTCATCATGAGACTTGAGAGGAACCATTGGACGTTTGCATCTGGTAGTGGTTCCTCCTGAAGCACTATGGTTAGATCTGAGTCTTGAGTAAGGGGTTTATTATAGATGTACGGAGGTGAGAAGGGCATGGCCTCAGTGTGGAGTTATCAAATGCACAGCAGAGCCTTTGGACATATGAGGGAAAGGACAACTGGAAGGAACCTGGTGGTCAACCCCATGTGTCATTCCCTGAATACTACCCTGCTAGAGGGATCTGAAAAGTGGGGGTTATAATAGAAGCCCCATGGCCACTGTGCTGAATGATATGGCACGCCCTAAAACATTAAAAATTAGACATCTACATCACCTGGCAATCTACGTATATACAAAGGGAACAGAACCTGCGTTTTGAGACATCTCTACTCCTGTGCTCATTGAGTCATTGACACTAGCCAAAAAGTAGCTGAGCAGGGTGTGGTGGTGCATGTACCTATTTCCAATACTTGGGGAACTGAGACAGGGGGACTGCAAATTTGAGGCTGGGCTATACAGCAGGTTTTAGGACAGTAAGATCTAACATAACCCCTTAAAGCACCCAAAGAAATGGAGACAGGAGGAAAGGAAGGAAGGGAAGGACAGAGGGAGGAAGAGATTGAGAGGAAAACCTATTCCAGCCAATTTATCTACCAGCAGTTGTATGGATGAGGAAAATGTACATGCCCAGTAGAATACTATGCAGCTACAAAACAATAAAATGCCATTTACTGTAACAAAATGAATGGGACCAGAAGACGATGCTGTGTTAGGTGAGATAAGCAGCACACAGATAAACAAATAGTCTGTGATCTCATTCACCTGTGATCTCTGAAACATGGAGGTTGAGAGTAAGACAGTGGTTGTCAGAGGCCTAGGAAGAAAGACAGGTGGAAGGCATGGGAGAAGGTTAGCTTGTGCGTACTGAGTTGCACTTAGTGAGGACAAATAAATCTGCTATACTATTGTACCGCAGAGTGACTGTAGATCATGGTTCTCCTGGAAATTTCAAAAGCTGGAAGGAAGGACATTGAAAATTCTCATCTCAGAAAAGTAATGACCCAACTACAGCAATGGATAGATTTGTCCTCCTTTTATCATTATTATATAATGTGAACTATCACTTGGTATTATATACATATGTGTATATATATATATATATATATATACAATTTTTGTGTGTCAAATTAAAAATCTAAAAATAAGAGACAGAACACTAAACTCTAATGTGCACATATGGTCTTCTCAGACATTCTTTTTAGTGCTTTCAAAGAATCACTTACATTTTCCCTATAGTATTGGCCCCAATTTAGGAAGTTGGGCAAGCAAAGGGACAGTCTAAGGGGACAGGACACAGACAAGAAGTGATGGCCTCTGGAAACAGATGTGGGCTGTCACTCTGAACTGTCCTCTTAACATAGAGTAGAGGGGAATGGAGCCCTGTGGAGAAAGAGGCCAAATGACTGCCTTTTGGAGGATTTGGATCAATTCACACACGGTAAGTGGATTCCCAGCGATGAAAAGCAGGAGTCACTGGGGTCACATCTCTGTTGTGTCCCAAAGGTAGGGGTCTTTCAACATATCATTGCAACTCCCAAGGGTTATGAGGGATACAAGGAAGACTGGGGCCTCACAGACCTTCCAGACCTGTGCTCCACAGAGCAGCTGTCTCTCTGCCGCCCCTAACACTGGCTGCCTGTTTCTGCCCGTGATTATTGAAGGCATTCCTGTGAAAATAGGGTTTTCCCTGTCTTCCAGGGTTCAGTTTCCTGCTGCTGTTTCCCACCTGAAGCTGTAATTCTCCATTTGTGGCTCAATAACCAGTTCTTGGGTGGCTAATTACAGGCCATATGCTCCTGGGGCTGCCATGCTGGAGAGGCAGACGGGCATGCTCCCACGCTCGCCGCTGTTCTCATTTCTTTTTGGACCCGGTGCTCCAAGCCTGTCCTCCAGTGGCTCCTTGTGGCTCTAGAAGACTGCTTTCTCTCTTAGCCACTGTGTTGTTGTGCAGGTGACCCTGGCTGGGCTTAACTGGGCATGCACTAGTGATCCTGCCAGCATCTCAGCGTCAAACCAGTTGGCAAAAATCAATGAAAGCAGATGATGTCTACATTGCTTATGTCTCAGCCAAGTGGGTGATGGAGTGGAACAAGCTTTGGCCTGGGATTCTGCAAGTTGAACTACAGTTTTTATTGAGGAAATTGCTATGAGATTTTTGGAGACCTTCCTACCTCTCTGATTCTTCACGTTTCTATTCATATGCACAGACATTGGTGATATTCATAGTTTGTTGCTTGATTCCTAGGTGTCTGCAAAGATCATGGTGGATATTAAAACAGGTTGGAGCCCCTTCCAGATGTAAAGTCCTATAAAGAGCTGAGAGTCTCTGTGATCTAGGACAGAGAGGGATGATGGCACAGAGCTGTTGTTGAAATACAAGTTCACTAGAATTCAGGGTTTGACTTAAATATCCCCCAAAGAGTCAGATTTGATCACTGTTTAAGTTGAGAATTCAGAGACATGGAAGGCACAAAAGAATCTCATGTTCTTTTAAAACAATTTCAATTTAATTTGTCCTTTGATAGTATCATACTTGTACATACTATGCTCTGATTACCATCACTCAATCTTCCCTGATCTCTCAGCATCTTTTTGCACATATATCCTACCTACCTACAAGTCCATTTTCTCCTTTTGTATCTTTGTGCTTTGTTTTGTGAATCCTCAAGTCTGTGACGATGTGACGATGTATCTGAGACTGCCATGGGGGCCTAGTGAGCTCCTCAGCGCATTCTCAGCAGAAAGCAGCATCTCTCTCTCCTCTAGACTATATCCAGCCAATAGGGGAACTAGCATCCTAAATGGTTTTGTTGGGGAAGACAGTTGCTTTAAGGTCACACTGGGGAAAGACAAATGTGGAGGTCCAGGTGCATGGGTAGTCAGTCTGAGTGAAACAGGTCTGAGTGAGCCTTATCTCTGGGGAAAGGATCACACTCCTGTTCTTCCTGCAACTTGACATACAATCTGAAGGAAGAAGAAGAAGAGGAAGATGAGGAGCAGGAGGGGGTGAGGAAAAGAAGTAAGATCAGAAGGAAAGAGAGAGAGGAAAGGGAGGAGGAGGGGAGAGAAGGAAGAAGGGGTGCATAGGTTAGAGCAGTAGTATGGAATTATGTGGTAATAACTTGGTCTGTCTGCAGAGACTTCTGGCACTTCCATGATGACCTATGACAGGAATTTACAAAATCGTGGCTGATTGTCTGTTATTGGGTTAAGTGGGGTCCAGTATCTGCCCTGCCACAGGGCTGGGGCGCTGGGGGAGACCGGACAAGGAAAGTTTGACTGTGCTTACCCCATGCCGGCTCCAGGCAGGAGTCGGGCTATGTGAAGCTGTGTGACACTGGTCCAGGGGTGGGGGAGCTCAGTCTGAGGTCCTGGGGAATACTGGAACTGGCTCAGCGTCCCGGGCCTGCAGGGCAGCTGGGAACCTCTGCTTCTTAAGCCCTTGGGGACCCAGACTCTGCTGGGAGTGGCAGAAGAGCTGAGAATAGAGTGGCCCCCCCCGCCCCCCCCCCCGGCTGGCTGGACTTACCAGCCCGAAGCTGAAGGAGAGAAGGGGAGAGCATTCTGGCTGGGTCACGTGGGGGTAGAGTCCTTGGCTTGGTTGGTGGGCAGCTGGCTTGGCTTTTTGGTCGTGTCTAGGAGCACAGAGAGGCGGAGATTAGACGGTGGCTCTGTAGGTGAAGGTCTTCTCTATGGCTCCCCATGGTGGATCCCGTTGAATAGGAGCAAGCCATGGTTTTAAGGCTTTTATTGTCATGGTGGAGAATGGATGAATGAAAACCGTTCACTGTTTTCTCAGGGCAGGCCTGAGGTTAAATGCCTTTTGCAGGGAGGAGTGTCTGGGAAGGAAAGCTTAATTGGCTAAGCCCTTTTGGCCTTTAGGTACCTCATTAATATGGAGATCCATCTTGAGGCTAGTGGCCTGTGGTCACATCCTCTACCTGTGGAGGGGCTAGGGGAGTTTGCCTTACATGACTGAAGGACACAATCTATGGAGGCCTCATGTCAAGAGCCTGGAGTCTGGGAGCGTGGTGAAACACCTGCTATCCCTCAGGGTTTCTGGGGTTTCCAGCCTGTGCTTGACCAGAAACCAGGCTGCCTTTCACAGTCCTACAGTCTGCTAATTATGATGTCCCTCTAAATCATGAAAATACTGTAGTCATTCCTACTTTGATGATATCAGCCTTGAGGAGGGAAGAGAGATTAAGAAAATTTACTCTCAACCCTATGTTACTGGTTTTAGATAAACACATTTTAAAGGATTGACAAATCTCCTGGAGTGTCACTACTCAGCTAGTGGGTAGGGGTGGGGCCATCTGTTCTCCTTGGGTTTCTGTAGTACAGTTTAGAAATCACTGAATTAGGAAGGAAAGTTTGAGTCTGGGTGGTCAGAAAATGACATAGGGTTATAGTACCCACTAATTCTTCTGTAGTTGTGGGTATCTAGAGATTTGCTCAGTAATCATGGGTGCTTTGATGAGAAAGAATGGGAAAGTAAATTAATACACATAGTCTTGTGTGTTTGTGTGTGTCTGTGTGTGTGCCGCCACAATACAACCCTGAGTTAGGTTCCTCAGGTGTTATCTAGTTTTTCTTTGTTTGACACAGGGTCTCTTATTAACCTGAAACTCTCCAGGTGGGCTTGGCTGGCTGTCCAGCATTGCCCAGGATCTGTCTGTCCTATCTTCTCAGTACTGGGATCACAAGTGGTCCCAGTGGTTGATGCCACCAAACAATTTTTTATTTAACATGGGGTCTGGTGTCAAACACAAGTTTTCCAGCTTTTAAGCCAAGCACTCGGTTATTTCCCTAGCCCTAAAGGTGTTTTGATATCTAAAAAGCATTTGTGATTCTGTAGTCTATGTTAAAGAAATTACATAAAGATGGCTACAAATCAAGGCAGGCTCTTGTACAATCCATAAGGAGGCAAGCTAAACCACAGAGACACCTCGATAAATTTGCAAATATGGGTGCTGGGGGGACACCAACCTTTTCTGTATCCCAGCTACTTAGTGCTGCTCTCTCTTGGTGACTCTCTTGGGGCCCTCTCATCTTTTCTCTCTCCGAGGCTCCCAATTCTGAGCTAGTTAGTTTTATGGGATTTCATGAGGCCCGATGGGATGATGGATGAGAATATCTCTTACAACAGTAGGCATGTGCATACGCTTCCAGTGACAGTCAGTGATAATGTTAGCAAGACCAGTATCTGTCGTGGTAATTTCCTCACTGTGTGAATAGGTGGCTAATGGCAGAGAGTACCATGCCTTCTGCTTCTCACTAATTTATATCCTGTATGCTCATTTTGTCTCTGCAGTTGACACATGTCATTTGCAGCTGTTCACTATCCTCGCAGTGGCTGTGGTATATCTTAATTCTTTTTCACATCATGACTCTTGCTTTCTCAACTCAGGAAATTTGCATTCGCCGGCTTCCTTTCAGCTGAGATAAGAGCAGGGAAACAGAGTCCCTCCCTTCAGCCAGGTGGACCTACTTGAGGCTCAGAATCAGAAATGAACAATGCAGGGCTGGAGAGATGCCTCAGCCATTAAGGGCGAGGCTCACAATCAAAACTATAAGAAATGAACATTGCCAGGTTGGGATCAGGATGGAAATTCTTTCATTTTAAATAGTCTTTGCTTAAGTTATATTCATTATTGTCATTATTTATTACTGTGTATGATCCTCATGTGTGCATGTGCCCAATCATACTTGTGAAAGTCAGAGGGTAACTTTTGGGGTTCAGTTATTTCCTTCCATATTTCTGTTGGAGATGGAACTCAGGTCATCAGCCATGCACAGCAAGCATCTTTCTCCACTGAGATATTTTCTCAGTGGATATTCTGTCTCCACGAAGATTTTTATTCTAAATGTGGTAGGCCCCTTGGCTCTAATATCCACAGCTACTGCTTAGTGATGGTTGTGGTGCTTCTTTTGGAAAACCCCCATTAGTCTGGACTTGATAGACTCAGCTAGTTCTTTGCTCTTTTCAAATATGTTCTGAACTGTCGAACCATTTTTAATATGCTCCCCTCAGGTATAGATTAGGCGGGATGAATTAAGTTGTTTGCAATTAAGATCCCTTCCTGGTTCAGGGAGTGAAACTGGAGTGGGTTCTAAATGTCATCTTTGCTTTGAAGTGGCTTAGCTGAAATAGACATGCATCAGGAGGGAAAATTCATCCATTGCCAGCTGGAAAGAAGATAGCATCACTCCGATTTGCAAAGTCACACAACTTGTCCCTTGTCTGCTGGCTCTTAAAAACAATGATCTCTGCCCATGGAGGCTGCAGAGTTTTAGGGGACTACAAAAGAGAATCTCCAAAAATAAAATCAGGAGAGATAGCGCAGCAGTTCAGAGCATTTGCTGCTCTTACAGAGGACTTGGGTAAAGTTCCTAGCACCTTCACATTGGCTTACAACCACCTGTAAGTCAAGTTTCAGGGCAACTATAAAGGCAACTTTATGGTCAACAGGTATACAAGTATACATACATACATGTAGGCAAAAATAAATAAAATAAGTTTCTCTATTTTGTCTAAGACTCTGTTGTGGCTGTCAGTTTTGTTGCCTTAACTATTCTGCAATCCCAGGAGACCTACTGAAGTGTGCATCTTCCATTTGTTATTTCATTACTTATAAAGTTAAACTTAATAAAATATTTTATCTTTTCCAAACTTTATTACATTCATATAAAATATGTAAACATATCAAAACCAATGGAAGACATACATGTTACCAAAGAGGAAGAGGCAGAATCATTCAGAGAGAGTGAGGGAGAGACAGACAGGGAGACAGAGACATACAGAGAGGGTGTGCCTGTGAACATGCAAGTGACAGAAATGGAAAGAAGTCCAACTTGTGAGATGACCCATGTGAACTGGCTTCTATGTCCCCAGTAGCCTGCTTACTGGTGTGCATGCTCCATGGAGTTTTTTTCTCATATTGAACCCAGGCTTGCTGTGTGACCTATAGGGTATGATGGAGGTAGCAGTGTACCATTCCCTGGAGTAGATCTAAAATACAGTCTGATTTCCCACCATGACCCATGTTTCTATATGAAAAGTGTTTGGAAGGACTTTGTGCTATTACAACAGTAGTGGCATGATTCTGGGAGATGATGGAGCCTTAGGATGTTAACCCTAGTTGGGAGCATGTTTTTTTAGGTTCTTATACTTGGTCCTTGGTGACCTCTCCCTTTGTTTGCTGCGTACCATAATTGAAGTTCTTTCACCATCTACTCTTGTTGCCATGAGGTTTGTCCTTACCACAGGCCCAGAGCTGGTAGAATTGTGAAGCAAAGTCTTTTCTCCTTGAAGGTGGCCCATTGGGTATTTGAGTCACAACAATGTAAAAGTGACCAGTCTAGCCTCTTCCATCATTTTCTCCATGAGATGTTAACTGCCATGTTGTAAGCGTGTTCAAGTACACTGGGGGGGGGTGTGGACCACAAAGATAAAATGCTGCTTTCAGGTTGGACCAGGCCTGTGAATTAACCCAATCCATTCTGACAGATAACACAGCACCAGTGTCTAACAAAAGGGACCTGAGGGATTTCTATCCACACCATCCTACTGCTTTGTTTTGACCTGTGGGGAAATAATAAATGATTCTTGTTGTCTTAAGCCATTATACATCAGGTTACCCACTACTTAATATAGTTCTCCTGCTGAGCTTCATCTTGGCAAAGAAGCTGGGTTTCACATAAGTGTGTGAAGGGAGAATGTTCAGAAATCACCTATCTTTTTAAGACCCACTAGTGTTATTGTTCTGCTTCATGGCCTCAGTCATTTCCATTTAGTAGAAATTCCTCCTGGGCTCTGACGGATAATTGGACATTATTTCTGGATTCCAGTATTGCCACACCTTTAATTCTCTTGAGTCTATTTTTTGTAAGTAACTCCATTGGAAGGTGGATGAAGATGAATCAGGTGCTCTTATCTCGCTGTCCACTTAACCAGGAAATGGAGAATCTATGGCTACCACTGGGGTTTTGATTATACATTTTGTCAGTACACATATTTTAGATCATTGCTTCAAAATATATGCCTGTTCTGTCACTTTATTTATTATTTACAAGTGCCACTTAGGACTTTATTGTGTGATATAAAACAGGTATAAAACACAAACTTAGAAAATACGATGGAAAAGTAAATGGAAAAAGTTCTAACATTTTCGTTTTCTGTCCTAATGGCTATTTTGTTATGGCCAGCAAATATGCTTCCTCTACCTTTTTGGAGACCACTGGCCATAGGTCAACGCTTTATGTTCCTGTACTAGCTGCAGACTCTTTATTGACACAGATTATTCCATATTTACTTCCTTAAAATCAATCCATTAAAGCTGTATTCGTGTATGTGTATATGTGCATTTGTACATGTGTGTGTGCATGCATGCTTGTGTACTTGCATGTCTGTGCACGTGCATGTGTGTGTGTGTGTGCATGCGCGCACATCAGAAAACAGTCAAGGGTTTTGTTCCTCAAGAGCTGTTCATTTGTTTTCTTTTTTCTTTTTCTCTTTTTTTTGAGATAATATCTAATATTGGAATATGAGTCTTGCTAATTCAGCTGGGCTGCTAACCAGTTTCTCAGCTCTGGGCTTATAACTATGCATCTCCATACTTTGACTTTTCTTTTATGGGTACTTAGATAAAACTCAGGTTTTAGTGCATATGCAGCAAACAACTTCCCCGTGGAACTATCTCCCTCCCCCACTTGTGTTGAAAGAAAGGACGAGTGAAAATGTGATGTAATGGAAGAATTTATGCTTCAACATGGCACTATGTGTAAGAAAGGAAAACCTTGAAAAGCTGTGAGGAAGAATGAAGCTTAACTTTGGTCCTTTGTTCACAAAGGGTAAGGCCTGAGCTTGGGTATGTATTGTTTCTAAATAATAAATAGTAACAGACAATTATCTACTGTTCACTTTTTAGCATCTCTAAATTACCTGCTTCCCAAAAAGGATCCTGAGCTAAGCACACTGTTAGAGAGAAGTTTCTGAACTTGTTTATTTTTAAGACATACTATGTTCCCTTGATTAACCCAGAGACATACCATACCACATTCTTGCACATCCATCTTGACCTTTTCCTGCAACCTGACTTTGGGGCTTGGCTGTGTGGCAAAGAGCCAACCCACTGAAGTCCTTTCTCGCAAGTCCTTGGCCACTAACTAGCTTGCTTCACCAAGACTGGAGCTGCCTGGATATCTGTCTTCTTCCATTTCCTGGGGCTGAAGAGCTGTGGCAGACATGATTATAACCAGCTTGTCAGGTCTATTTGTTCAGCTGGGCATCTCTCTTGCCTGTCAGACGACTTGGCTTTTCATCCCCACTTAAGCTCTTGAGCTATGTAGTGAGTTAGAGCTAATGTTTCTGTTTCCTTGCAGAGCTCTACTGGCTTCCCTGGTCTGAGGCTGCACAAGTGACTGGGAACATAGAAGGCAGTGGATGGGAGAAGGAAAGCTTTGTCCTATGTGTGTGTGCGTACGTGTACACACATATGTATTCAGAAGTTATGGGGGAACAATCAGGTTGGATTTAGAAGGTTTTAGTGTAATTACTAATCTTAATATTAATTGTTACTGGATCTTGGACAAGACAGCCCAATAGCTCAGTGGAAGGAATTTTTAAAATAAAGACACAGAAATTCAGAAAAGAATGTCATGGTAGACAAGATTTTGGCTGCTCTAAACCTGGGAAGCCTAGGGGTGGCTAAGTCTGTGTCCCCGAATTTTAGTGGCTTACACAACTCACAGCTGCTCTGTCATGGACACTAGATTCTTTGCCTCCCTTAGGAACTCAGGTGGTGGAGAAGCTGTCTTTTGCCAGTGGCTGTGGCAGAGGGAAAGAAGAAAATCAACAAGGACCCTCATGCTGCCAACAATATTACTGTTGTCCACAGTGCCATGGCTACTTTGAGTACTTCATCTAAAGACTTCAGCCAAAGGATATGGCTGTTTGCTTCAGCGACAAGGAAGTAGAGTACATGATCCAGAGGGAGAGAGAAAGAGAAAGAGAGAGAGACAGAGAGAGAGAGAGAGAGAGAGAGAGAGAGAGAGAGAGAGAGAGAGAATATTACAGTACTCCTGTGAGCAGCAGTCTATGGTCTGTTTGAGCTTGGGTGGTGTGTTTTACTTTTTGCAGTCAATCTTACTAAGATTGACGTCAGAAACCTACTATGGTTAGCAGAGTAATGGCCATACAAAGATGTGTACATTGTAGTCCCTAGAACCTGTGAATGTACAACCTTCAATGTTGATGCATACCTTATGCATGTATATTGGGGTTAAAAACATTTTTAACATTGATTGATTGATTGATTGATGATCAGTGTGTAGATGTATGTGGGGCACAGTAAACATGTGGAGATCAGAGGATAACTTGTTTGTTTGTTTGTTTGTTTTTGGTTTTTCGAGACAGGGTTTCTCTGTATAGCCCTGGGTGTCCTGAAACTCACTCTGTAGACCTGGCTGTCCTCGAACTCAGAAATCCGCCTGCCTCTGCTTCCCAAGTGCTGGGATTTAACAGAGGATAACTTGTAAGGGTCTCTTTTCTCTTTTCTTTGTGTGGGTTCTGGGGATCTCACCCAGGACATCAGGCTTGGTAGCAGACACTCTTATCCACTGATCCATCTTGTCGAACCATGGCTGAGGATAACAAGTTAGCAAGATTGCTTGAGTTATTTGGGTAGACCTAGCTGCATGGGTCCTTATAAGGAAAAGCAGACTGAAAGATTCGAGAAAAAAAGCACATTAGGATGGTGAGAAAGGAGCTTCATCAAGGTGAGGGATGGAGGCAACCTCTAGAATCTGGTCAGCATAGATAAATTTTTCTTTATTCATCACAGAACAGCACAGGACTGTGAATACCCTATTAGCTTAGCAAGACTTCTGTCCTGCAGACTGTAAAATGGTAAGTTTGTTTCACTGAAACTACAAAGTTTGTGACTGTGTGTACTAGCAAGTAAAAGAAATAAATGCAGTTTCATCCTGAGCTTTCTCTAAAGCACTAGTTCTCAATCTGTGGGTCATGACGTTTTTGGGGATCACATATTAGATATCCTGAACACCAGATATTTACATTACAATGTATAACAGCAGCAACATTATAGTTATGAAGTAACAGCAAAATAATTTTATGGTGGGGGGGGGTCACTGTAACATGAAGAACTGTATTAAAGGGCCAGAGCAGTAGGAAGGTTGAGAACCACTGCTCTAAAGGTAGGCTGTAGCTCAAGATGCAGAATTTGTTTATCAGAGATAAAGACTATAAATGTGGATTTCAAATGGGGTGTGAAGGAGGGGATGGAGGCTAAATTCACTCATCCTAGTGATGATGATGGAGAAACAACTTCCAGGAAAGCAGGGTACAGATCTGAGCCATGGTGTGTATGCTGTGATGTGTGGCATCCATGCCCTGCAGCATAAGCAAAGGTTCTCCATCAGAGCAATTAAGTGCTAATTATGATTCCTTGCTTACTTATAGCCTTCAAGCTTGGGTCTATGGTCTTCCCTGATATTCACTCTTCCAAGTTACCTTAAGGAAAGAATGGATGGGTACTGTGGTGTGCAACAGGGAACCTTGCTTTGCAACAAAACATTCTCAAACTCATTTGCTTAAAGGGACCCCTTATTCATTTGCAGGGGTTTGTAGATTTATCATCACCTCCAGTCTCACCCAATAGCTGGTTGGTGGGGCTAGAACTTCTGGATGGCTGGATGGAGTGAATCATTGGGAGGTTTGGCTAGAGATTAGCAGGATTGACAGATTGGTTTCGGTTCTCCTGCATATAAGTCTCTACCTGGTTTCTAGAGCTGGCCTACAACATGGTGATTGGAGGGACCTCCAGTGGAAATGAAGTTGAACCATTAGGCTAAATTAAGGGTTGGGTCTAAAGTTGAGGCAGTGACAACAATCTTGTTATGACCTGTGAGTAGGAAAGGGCTCCACAAGGGTATCATGCCAGGAGAATGTTTTACTGAGTGATTATTAAGGCATCAATGACTGTGGAACATGCTCACAAGGTTATGCACAAGGTCCTCTAGAAGATAGAAGAGAGAGTGGCTGACTCTGTCCACAGAAACAGGATCAGATCCAAGAGGATATGATATTTGGAAGACAGGGATGGCTTGTCTTTGCACAGAATGTGAATGATTTTGTAGCTGTTTGCATAGGGAACCATTTTTAGCTAACTTGGCACTGGAAGTATATAGTAAGACATTAATGGAGGCAGGAGAAGGCAGAGAAGACACAGTAGAGGCAGGATGCAGCCACAACTTTGAAAGCTGCCTAGGATTCTGACACCTCAAAAGTCAGTTTCAAGTAGAGCAATTATATAACTGGAGCTTTGGGGACTGAGTGGGGGAGTAAGATAACTCACGTTGCCTTCTTTGTTTACATTCAGTCATCTTCCTCTTTTCACTACATCAGAGACACATTTGGATTATTTACTCAATAACAATATAAACAACCCACGTTTGGCATATGCTGTTGTGAATGGAAGAATTCCACCACCATTGTGATTTCTGATTGAGAGCATGATGTAAAGCATCCATCAGAACCGTTGCTGCCTGCCCTCATTTCACTAGCCACCCAGCCTCCTCTGCTTTGGAGCAATCTGAATCTCAGCAATGTAAAATCAACAAACCAACAGAAATATCAATTTCCCTTACTTTGCCCTGTTCATTAGCATTCTTTATGACTAGACACGCTGCTTGGGCTCAGCTGGGTAGCCCTGGTTCAAGGTGTCGGTCTGGCTGAGTCTGGATCCTGTTTACAGGTTGAGCTGAGGGCTAGATCCTGGGATGAAGGACCAGCAGTCTCCTTGGAGACTCAGTCAAAGCCTAGTGGCAGCAGCCACCATTGCAGTCCTTCTCCTGCCTACATCCTCTAGAATGCCAGTACATGGTCAAGTTAAAGCAATCGTATGGTATGAAGAATTGGACCTAACTCAATCTGTGATTAAGGGGAGGGAACTTAGACTGGTCAATGTTAAGCTTAATTCAGTGTATTTTGTAGGATTGAAATGTAAATCCTTTGAGTCAAGGCCACATCCTATTGATGCACTGCAGCAAGCCATACCTCACAAGAGTCTCCAGTGATATTTGTGTTTCTTTCTCTGGCTTACTTCACTTAGGATGCAATACCCCACTTTATTCATGTTGTCACAGATGTTAAATCTGCTTTTGATAACTAAGTAATACTCCACTAACCATATGTGCCACATTTCGTGTCTTAATTGATCTTTTGATGGATGTTTAAATTGTTTACTTTGGGTGCTGAGAATAATGCTGGAGTGGACCTGGGGGACATGTAGCTATTTCTTTTAAATTCTCCTGCTTTCAAATTCTTTAAATACTTAACAAGGAAAAGAGTTGCTAGTAACTTCAAAAAAAGAAAACAAAACTGTTTTTATTTAAATCAAGAATATGTGAGGACACTTTTGGAGGTGCTAGAGGCATGCACCTGTAGTCTTCTTTGTTTATGTGTATGGCAGACAGGAAGAGGTGGTCACCTCTCTAATTCCCTGTATACATGAAAGGATAGGCTGGTGGGTAAGGCTCAGTTAGCTGATTGGGTAGCAGTGTAAGGGGCTGAATCATGGAGGATGCTGAGAGTCTGTGGGTGAAAATTTCCAAATGAAGGAACTAGAAATGAGTGCAGGTCCCAAGCACAGGGAAGCAGCCAAGTAGGGTGACATGAGTGTTTCAAGAAAGTGGTCAGCGGGACTCAATGTGTAGACTGAAGGAGTCAAGATATTGGTCCTGAGTATGAGCATCTGCAAGAGTATTCCATTCACTGATGAGTGTGAGCATCTGCAAGGGTACTCTGTTCACT
>NW_021604669.1:6024873-6124876 GCF_004785775.1 Grammomys surdaster | reverse complement strand
ATCTGCAAGGGTATTCCATTCACTGATGAGTGTGAGCATCTGCAAGGATATCTCACCGAGTGATCCTTAAATTAGGATCTATGAAGTGGGTCTTTTTTGGCTGAATGTAATCTGAAATGTTTGGTTGCAGTCAACCATTTATAATACCTTGAATCAGCTGTAGGAAAATAAAAAAGCAGAGGAGAATCATGAGTTAGAGTCTGGATTTTCATTTTTCCCCTACAGGCAGAGACTCGAGATTCACTGGCCCTGTGCTCTGACGGGCAACAGCCCTTGGGAGCTGAGTGACGCTTACTTCCTTTTGTTGGAGCAGAGACTTTCAGTGTGTGCCACTGTTCCCAAGGGTCCACGTGAGGCACTGTCCCCAAGTATCTGTGTGTGCTACTATCACTGCGGGTCTCTGTGTTTGACAGACTTGACAGGCTTCTAACCTATCTTACCTGCCTGGATGTATCAGGAGCATGAGTTTGGAGACCTTTGCTTTCTGTGGAATTTCAGGTTTAAGCATTAGGTTCCTCTCAGATTGCTATGAAGATTTATTACAGTATAATTAAAAAATTAAAATTGCATATATTTAAAGAATACAATGTAAATATTTGATGCACACTCACATTAGATAATGGTTATCACTATCTAATTAATTTATACTGCCTTTGTCATACATAGTTACTGTTGTAAGGTGTTCACCAGAGAAGAAAACTTCTTCAGACATGGGACCAAGCTGATAGAAAGTCTTTATTAGCTGATCTGCTACTACACTGGGTGCTGGGGACCCCAGCCTTTCTCAGGGTGGGATTTTAAGCACAAAACGCACATCCATGGTTGACACAACGCAGATAGAAAGAACAGTCAGCCAGAAGCAGAACTGTAGAAGCCAAAAGGCAAGGTTAGTACATTTAGGGAGGTTCTGAGAACTCTGGACTTTGATGGATTAAGTCTTGGTTCTCACTTTGGCAGATGTTGCTGCCTATGTGCTGGTTTCCAAAGCCTGCATGGTCCAAACCATCATGATGTCAGTTGTGCTAAGTTTGGGGGGTTTGCTACATTCCCCACAGGTCTTATGGGCATAAGTGAAGTTGCGGATTCATCTGGGGCTAGGGGTTATAGCACCTTCTTAGCTAGCACTGGTAGTTTAACAGAATTTATCCCCTGAATAAGAAGGCAGTAGAGCACATGGTATCCTAAAGTGAGAGTAGGAAGAAAAGGATCAATGGCTTGGAAATTACCATAAGTAGTTAGAAAGGGGGACCAAGAGAACAAAAATTGACACTCATTGGAGTTTTGATATCTCCTTTTTCTTCCCTGAGGGTTTTGACCACAGTGAAACTTCTCTAATTATCTCTGACTGATTGGTAGAGGTGCAAGAAGTTCCTTCCAGTGCCATATAGAGACCTTCTTGCCTCATAAAGAGGAGGTCCAATCCTTTGCAATTCTGAAGAACAACCTGGCTACAAAATCTATCTGGGCTTCCAGAGAGGAAGCCAAATGTTCAAGATGGTCCAGGTTTGTGTCTACTAAGCACGGAGTTCCTTAAAGTTTTTTATCTCCCATAACTAGGGTTAAAGTTCTAACTGTAGCAGAGTCCATGATGCCTGTCCCCACCAATAGGGAAATGAATATGAGATTGTTGGCTATGTATAGGGAAGCCCAAACCTAGATTTAGGTGGGCCCAGTCCTCTTCTTCATTATATAGAAATACCTGTGGTATAAAATGCATGAGAATGTAAAGAAGTGGGTTCTTCTCCAGGGCAAACAATTCTGAAGATGCACACTTAGTTAAGCTGTTAGTACAAGCAAGCCAGGTAGTTTCTGGGGCCTGGAAATATACTCGACCACCATTCTAGGAATTATCCTGCTGGATATGCTCAGGAGACACACACTGGGAGTATGCATAGGGAAGCTATAAGGGCAGTGGTTCTGACCTTTCTAATGGTTCATCCCTTTAATAGTGTTCCTTATGCTGTGGTGACCACAACCATAAAATTATTCTGTTGCTCCTTCATAACTGTAATTTTGCTAGGTTTGTGAATCATAATGTAAATATCTGATATGTAACCCCCCCCAAGGGGTCACAAATGATAGGTTGCGAACTGCTGTAGTAGGGATATCTCAGTGACATTAAACAGACACCTTTCCCCTGCATCTTTGCCAGGGGTGGACTTTTGATGGATTAGGTCTTTGTTCTTGTTTTGACAGGTGTTGCTGTCTACATGCTAGGTTCCAAGGTCTGAATGGTACTTTTATCATGGCATCGGTTGTGCTACTGTCTGGAGCCTACCAAGGTCTTAATGCCTGTTACATTATTATTGTATTGGCAAGGCTGTATGAATGTATGTGTGTATGTGTGTGTGTGTGTGTGTGTGTGTGTGTGTGTGTGTATTAGAGAGAGAGAGAGAGGGAGAGAGAGAGAGTCAGAGAGACACAAACTTAAAATCTACCCTATTAACAAATTTCCAAAGACAACACATATTATCATTACAGTTGCTGTATTATCTGTGAGATTTCCAGAACTCATTGAGCCTAACACTGAAAGTCTGTACTCTTTGGCTAACATCATTCCATGTGCTTTACAGTTTTAATATGATTTGAAGTCCTTCTTTCCAGAGAGGTGTGCCTATACTTGAAACACTTCCATACAGTCACAGGTGATTCTCTAAGCCCCTAACAGTGTTTTACCCTTGCACCTGGGTTGGAGACCCCTGCTTTGAAAAAAGTGTGCCTTTGTGTCTTTGCACCATGCTCTCTGTGGGCATTTCATGTGCTGAAGCACACCTTTCCTTATGGAGTGTGAACTGTTCCCCTCTGACTTCCCCTGACAGCTCCTCCCCTCTCACCTCCTCCATACCCTGTCCACCTGTCTGTCTGTATTTCCTCTTTAGCTGTGTGTATGGGCCTTCCACCCTCTTTTGTCTGTTGCATTGCAGAGTTTCTCTGTGCTCACATGCACGGCACAGACACAGAGATAGAAAGGCCAGCTCTCATGTACCCTGCAATTGTGGGCTTCCGTCTTCATTCCTTTCCTGCTATCTTCCATTTGCCAGTCAGTTATAAATAGCTTAAAGAAGATTTTATTTCCAGCTTCCAAGTGACATGTGCTGTCAGCAGCACCACAAAACACTTCATTGATGTTTTTAAGGGGGTGGGGAAGAGGAAATCAAATTGCTTATTTGCCCAAAGCAATGTTCACTGAACTCAAATCCATTGACTCACCATGGGACTCTGCTTTTCCCAAGAGAATGGATTGTCAAATTTGGATTGCAAGTAACCTTTGGGCTGAATGGCTAGACCTTCTCAGATTAATTTGGTCAAAGCCTTGCTTCACGGAAGAGGTTTTCGGGACTGAGCAGCCTTCCAAGCCTGGGATGAACCCTATGAGCCACAGTGGGGGTAGCCACATCTGAAATCTTTAGGGCCTTGTCTGGAAAGTATAAATGATTGTTTTTCAGTCTGAGGCAAGTCAGGACTTGCAAGAGAAAGAAAAGAAATTCCTTAGCGTGCTGAATTGTCCCAGAGGAAGAAAACCGCAGGCTGTGCTTTGCAATTCCAGAGATAAGGAGCTGTGTGAGACATTGGCTTATCAATGGGGGTAGTGACACTATCTAGGACAAGGGGGATATACACTGGCATAGACAACAAAAGGTGGATAATTTGGCTGTAGTTTCTGACGCTGAGACACAAGCCTAGTGCAAAGTTCTGAGAAGTTGGGGATGCCTGGTCCCTGATAATAGTTTAAGTCGTGTCCTCAACCTGCTCTTCCAGTCCAATTAGCTCATAGAGTTCTTGCTGTTTGATCAGTGTTCCCCTAGCAGTAGACCAACATTTTTAGTCATAGAAATCACTGTTATTATACCCATTCTATAGCTGAGACAACTGGGTTATAAAGAGGGGAAGTCAATTGCTGGAGCTCAGTAGTAGAAATAGCTGGGACTAGAAGTGTGGTCCTAGGTTTATCTTCCTAAACTTGTTATCTTGATGAGGAAAACCTCAGAGTGGAGAGTGGCTCTAGTAGGTCATAGACAAAGAGCAAGCACATGAATAGCTGGCTCATTTTTTAGTGATATGGCTCACACTGCCAAGGGGATAGAGAAACAATTAAACCTTGAGTCAGCCAGACCAGCCTTAGCTCTTATCACTTTTGACTCTGATAAGGAAGATAACAGGAGTTAATTCAGGTCCCGACTTTTAACCTTACTCTAAGATATCTATCACTTGCTAGGTTACCTGACACAATGGAATCTTCTAAACCAAATGGGCCATTGTTTTCCTTAGGGGCAGAAAGAGGCCTAGAGTGTAGTACAGAGGTCCCAGCCCTTCTATCTTTTAGAACTTCTTAGCGTTAAACCTGAGGTAGGGAAGGGAAATGAGCTAGGTGTTTGTTTGTTTGCTTTTTGTGGCCTGGTTCATTCATTCTTCTTTCAGATGCTATTACAGACATCCATTTTCCTCATGTAGTAAATGAAGATTTCAAAGTAATCACGCACATTTACTTGTTTGTTTATCTTTCCTCACTATTCTGGGGGTGGAAGCCCCTAGGTGTAGTGACCTTAAGGATTTGATTCATTATTATGTCTCTAGTTGTTTGTTATGTCTTATGGTACCAAACTTTACAGCGTGTGGAATAAAAGCATAAAGGAACTTGCCCCAGTATGGGGTGCTATAATCAAACTGAGCTCTCTGTCTGACTATGCCAAGAAGAATAAGCCAGATACATTAGATTCTGGGAACTGGAGATGGTGAAATTCATTAGCAGGGATGGAGCTAATGTGTACACTCTTAAAGTCTCCTATTGGGACTGGAGAGAAGTCAGTGACATCATTTATTCAACAGGCTCCTTCCATGTGCCTATCAGGAAGTAACACCAAAAAAATACAAGTCAATCATCACCTCAGCTTTTCCTCCTCTCCATATGAAATCCAGAGGAACACACCATGGAGGCTTATATTCAGTTCTTTCCTATGTAAACTGAGGACCTAGGACTTGCTGGTTGTAGTCTGTTACCATTTGGGTATAAATGTTTCCCACAGGTACCAGTGTTTGAACACTTGGTCTCCCCTATTAATGGGGCTGTTTGGGGAAATGGTAACCTAGTTAGAAAAAGAAGTGGGTCACTAGGATGGGTCTTGCAGAGCATATATGCCCAGGATTCTGGCCAGAACTCTATGCTTCCTAATCTGCCATGAGCCCAGGGATCCCTTCATAGCAAGATGGACAGAAATCACGAGGCAAAATTAACCCTTTTCCTCTTAAGTTGTTTCTGTCAGGTGTTTGTTCAAGGCTACGAGCAAAATGACTACTTGCTGGTCTTCTTCCTATTACTGGATTGTGAACTTTGACACAGTAGCCTCTTGTGTCCCCAAGTATTTGGGTGCCTTTAATGTAGTAGGAAACCATGAGACAAGGGGAAGTGGAAAAGCAAAGGAAGGGTAGCTCATGAAGTGCTACTGATGAGTGACTACTGCCCAGACAGGTAATGGGGGTCCTCTTGGAACTTGCTTCAAACACACCACAGAACTGTCCCATTGCAGACAGAGGAAGGAGGGATCTATTTTCTTAATTTCCATGTCTCTCTTCTCAGCCTTGGTTGTCCCTAGAAATTGATCTAATGTTTCCATATCTGAACAATAGTGTTTATTGACTTGAGAGCACCCTTGCGTAGATGTAAGGGGAGTCCTTGGGTGGGCTGAAGGAAGGGCAGAGGAACCATCAGTGTGGCTCTGTAGCAGCGGCCACTTTGGTTCACTCACCTCTGTAGCCCCATGTAGAAGGTACTGGGCATGATTTGTATGCAATAAATGAATTCTCCAGCCCTGAGTTTGCACAGCTCCAAGCCTTCTGCAGTAACAATGACCTCTGTACGACAGAATGATACAATGTTAGCCTTTTGTGGAACAGACAACAGTGATAGCAGGCTTTGGAATGGATGGGAAACTCAAAAGAGGCTGGGGAAGCCTAGTTAGACTGTGACGAATAGGTAAGATATCCAGAGAGAAAGAGTAAGAGATGATTTAAGCCACCTCGAGCCCCGAGCCAGTCTCTAATCCCTCACTAAAATGGTTCTAGCTTCTCTTGCCATACTTGGAATTGGTTATCCTGGTCTGCACTGCTTGCCCAGTGTCTTTTGCCTGGCTCTGATTTTCCGGTTCCTGAAGTAGCTCCTTCTCTCCTTTGCCACTTCTTCTCATACCCTTTGACTAAAGAGAGAGTTGACATTGTGACAGAATAGATACCAGTGAACATGGACTCTAGGCCTCACTCTGCACTCAAAGCTGGACACATTTTAGGCAGTGTCTCTCAAATTTGCACCTCATCTTTAGTAGGAAGAAGTCCATAAGATAGCTCTGACATCCCTATGCTGCTGTGAAGGCTGAATGTGTAAGCATCTAGGGGCAGGCCTGACCCACAACTTTGCTATAAAAATGGCAAGGTCGGAACACTAATTTTTCCCTCACAGAGTGAAGGTATAAGACAGTTGCTTCAAGTATCTTGTGCTGGTCTCAGCTCATGATAGGTACTGTGCATGGCACTGTCTGTATTTTTATTTCGTGAGAGCTATGCATTACATCGGAGATCGGAATTTGCTTTCTTAATACATCCCAGCCTTAAGTGTTCCCTTCCAGAAGCTGGTCCTTTTACACACATACTATGGCATGTGTGTAATGTAGTGAAACGGAGGCTCAGGGATTGAGAGCCCAGGGACAGTACATGGAGAAGTTTAGGTGGAGATGATGCCCTGATTAGGCGGTGGTCTGGTGGAGGTACACTGACTTCCCCTGCTGTGTGACCTGAGAAAAACTCACCTGTTAGTCTTTAACCTGCTGGGGACCTACAGTGGGATCCACTGTGACTGTTTCTGGGGTTTTTGGGAAGATAGGGGAACAGCTGGCACCTCACTGACTTGCTGCTTGTTCAGGAGGATGAAAGGGACAGGCAATGCATCTGGAAGGTGGGAAGCATGTCATTTGAGACAGACCCTGTTCTTCACTGTGATGTTGAGAGAGCTACTACGCTGCCCCAAAGGGTCTGCTTTTGCATTTGGATTTAATAAGTTCTTGTTGTGAGGCTTTTAGAGTGGTATGGTCATCAGAGGGCCCAATGAACAAGGGAGTGTTCTGTAAAATGTGCTAGAGATACATGTTAAAGTTCATTGTTGCTGCTGACCTCCCTCCTTTGCCTTCCCTCCCTCCTTCTCTCCCACCCTCTCTCCCTCCCTCCCTCCCTTCCAATGTCCCACTCTCCCTCCCTTATTTCCTTTCTTCTTTTCTCATGAATCACAAGCCTGGTTTTGAACTTGTGTAGCTGATATATCCTCTTTACCTCTCCTTCTAGAGTGGTGGGACCACAGACCTGCACCACCATACCCAGGGCTTCATGTTTGCTTAGACAACCATTCAACCCATTGAACTGCATCCCCTGCCCGCTCTTTCTTGCATTGATTTCATAGGGGTTGGAGTAGGTGACTCTACTCTTTTGGATGCAGAAGCTACCCAGGCTTGGCTGATTTCAAATGCTTTTTTTTTTTTCAGTTTACAGACAGGTATGGGGATCCAAATAAGTCATATGAAACAATATTATGCTGAACAATCTGGAAGGGAAAAGCTTTCTTCTATGGAGATATTTTGCAATGTTCTAGTAGGGGTAGGATCTGGTTTGTGGTTACTTGTGGGGGTTCAGAGATCACACCTAGGTTCTCATCCCAGATCTGCTGTGTGCTAGTTGTCTCTATTCGTGCACTAAGACAGTTATTAAACATCAGAAGTGTATTTCTCCAAGGCCTGGGATATCGAGGCCCCATGACTGTGACCCCAGCAGTCAGTGTCTACTGAGAACACATTCATTACAGACAGGGTCTCTTTGCAGTGTCCTTACATGGCTGAAGGGGCAAAGCGTATAAGTCCTGTGAGCTCACGTGACAGAAGAGATAGACCT
This sequence comes from Grammomys surdaster, assembly GCF_004785775.1. Taxonomy (NCBI): domain Eukaryota; kingdom Metazoa; phylum Chordata; class Mammalia; order Rodentia; family Muridae; genus Grammomys; species Grammomys surdaster. The sequence continues at coordinate 6,116,950 of NW_021604669.1, read as the reverse complement.
GCAAAAGGAATGAACATCTCCTTATGCCCCTTTTATAATGTCATTAATCCAGTTCACAAGGACTCTACCCTCTTCACTTGATTACTGCTAGGAACTCTACCTCCTAATACAATTGCAATTACATGCCAACCAGTGGATATTGAAAGAACACACAGAGACTGTAGCATGAGCTCTGTGATTTGAGACAGGTTACGTAACTTGTCAGGTTTCAACTATATCATTTATAAGGAGAGAATTACAAAGCACCCCACTTAAGTAGTTGAGTTTTAAATGGCCCACATGTTTAGAAAATATTTGGAATGCTGCCGAGCAAAGAGCATTAGCTAATACCCGATGTTAGGCTATTCTACAATTTTCAGCAGGTACCGGCGAGGAGACCATGTACTAGCAAAGCCAGCGTAGATCTAAGACATGGAGAAATTGACCCCTGCTATATCACTCAGGTATCTTGCCATTTGTGCCAGAGTTGAAGCAGCTATTAGGATTTCCTCCTTGAACCAATTAGAGTCAAATGTTTCTGTAAATTGCAATTGGAGTCTACTGAAACAATGACTATATCTATATAAAAAGCACTGTGTCAATATCGTATTAGACATCTCCAAGCTAAAACTTGAATCACCTCGCTAGGTCTCCATTGCCCATCACTATGATCTTGTCCAACTCGCTAGTCTCATCTCTCTATGTCCACATGTCCTTTGCTTCTAGCCTTCCTGTGTGCAGTGCAGTGCCCTGGGTCTGTCCTGTTGTCTCCTCCTTGGTGGCTTTGCAATGCTGTTCTTACTCTGGGAAGGCTCACTCTTCCTGACTGACTTCTTCCTGTCTTGGCTCTTCTCCTTGGAGAAGGTTAAAGTTCACTGAGGCTGGCTTAGGTGGTGGTCCTTTCACTGGCCTGTAAAATCACCATGAGGAGACTCTGGTCCTGCCACATCTTGTGTTCTCTTGAAGAGCTCTTTCTTGCTGCGACATTGTCCAGGTTCTTAGCTATGAATAAAGTAGCAATGCATCCCTAGGGCCTAGCACAGTGTCTGCTACATAGAAGGTGCTCAAAACAAACCCATGGTGTGATTCATGAGCACCCCAGTGAATGGAGAATAAGACAAAGAGATGAAAGACAGGAAAAATATACCGGATTTCAATGCACCACAAACCTCTGTGTAAGTTGTTAAAACCTTAAGACTGTCAGGTACTCAAGGAAGCAGTCTACGCAGGAGCCATGCACTTGAGCTTCCCGTTGGTCCTGCTGGTGGCTGATTTGGCTGTGTCACTGATAGTGAGGCCAAAGTCTACCTGACAGGTGCTTGATTTAATAAAGCACCCTAAACTCATACCAACCCTGACATGCCCAGGGAATACAGCTACAAATTAAAGAGATGGAAACTCCATTCTGGTGCAAGCCAAGATTTAAAGGACCCTAGTCACTCTTATTTATAGAGTTTGGATTTCCCTTTAACCCTTGGGTGAGAAAGGGACAGCTGGCTTGCTCTAAGTACTAATGAGTCCTGGAGTGAAGTACCTAATAAATGTTCCCACCTTTCTACCGGGAAATCTCTCTCTGCTAATTGCTGTCAGCATCCATCAGGATCAGGGAGCACAGCATCTCAATAGGGACCTTGGGGCCAAGCTCTTGTCTGTAGGAGAAAAATCTCTTCAGGTGTCTGAGGGATCCTTGAGTGACTGTCCCTGCAGAGATGCTCCAGTATAGAGACCAAGAGGCCTCTGAGAGGTGGTTCTTGGGGCTACTGGGGCATGGACGTGGTCTGAGCAATGAGTTCAGTGGTGGTAGGGTGGTTGTGTGAGGGTGGCCCACCCCTTGACCTGGTTAGACCTGTGGACCTCTTTTATGGCTCAGAGTGGCTCTACAAGTTCTTTCAAAGATTTTTCTGTTTGTGGAACGAGAAGTTTGCAAAATAAGGATCAACTCTAGTTCTCACCTATATCAGATGATAAATACTGTTTGAGGAGTTGGGTGGGGACATGTGTCAAGGTCACATAGAATTCCTACCTGGGCCACAAGCTCAGGTATCCAGTTGAGCAGGCAGTGACACTGTCAGTACACTATCTCTGCTTGTGACAGACTTTGACTAATGTCTGGAGCTCTGAGGCTGCCAATGAAGAAGAGTGATGGGCATGGAGCTTCAGAAGGAAGGTAAATCTTTTGCTTGAGTCACTAGCTAGGAACTTTACACTTCTCTTAATTTATCGGATGTTGACTATGAATTTTGTTCATGGAGCCCACATTAGATTGGAGATCTTGAGTTTACAGAGATGGTATTGCAGTAGGGCAAGAGTAGAGAGCAAGAAAACAAAATGATTGCAAACATGGCGCATGATGATGGAAAATGGCTTTATACTGTGATAGGAAGGTAGAGAGCCCCATGTGATGGGAGTGTTGTCACAGTGGCCATGATGTAGTGTGAACAACATCTGAGAAAGGCTATCTGAACAGAGTGAGGCTTGAGTCCAGGAAGCCAGGCAATTCCAAGATGAAGTCAAGGGAAGAGTCTTCCAGGCAGAGCCCAACACCATCCATAAGGAATACTGAGTATCCACAGGTCTCTGAATGCCTTCACTTTTTCCCAGCTCTTCAGTTAGCAAGCACTCACTCACACTCACCCTCCCAGATCACACATTCAGAGACCTGCTTTAGAGAAGCCCTGTTTAACTGCTATATATGTGGTAGGAATACTGGTATGAATTTCATACTGCTATTCCCCCTTCCCCTTGTGGCTTAGTTTATGTGCAGAAGGTCATCACTAAAAACATTCTGTGGAGGACATGAAGATGGCTTGGGCTGTAGTGTCCTTACTTTGCAAAACCTGAGTTTGGATCCTCAGCACCTATATAAAAGCCAGGAATGGCTGTATGCATCTGTAATCCCAGGTGCTGAGGATAGGGGGGCGGATCCCTGGAGCTCATTGACAAGCCAGCATAGCCAAATCTGTAAGCTCCATGTTCAGTGAGAGACCCTATCTCAAAAAAAGAAAAAAAAAGCCACTGGTCTCCATACTCATGTATGCATATGTGCAAACATATCTGCATACACACATGCACATACCACTATAGGCTTGTCCTTGCTTCTTGTGCACGAAAAGTAAACAAAAACAAAGACACTCCGCAATTTCTCCTTGTTTTCACAGGCTCCTCATTGAATAACTGACCCAGCCAGACATCAAGGAATTCCTTCTTCTTCCTGTCTTACTCTATGTGTCTGGATGCATTAGTGAGATATGCATAGCCTTGCAGACTCATCCTACAGCCTGGTTCTGTGGGATGATCATGACCATGGCTACCCATGTCAGATGGATGTTCAACTATGACCAGCCAACTTAATAGACTTAAAATTCCTTGAACCTGGAAAAGCACTTGCTCCTGAACATTCCACTGCCCTTCAAAGCCTCATTCTCAGTTAGTTTTACCACTTAGATAACTGATGAAAAGAATTCAGATCAGGAATCCTCTTCTTCCTACCCCAGCCCCTTGGCCTGCATCTATTTGCTCTTTCTGTTTACTTCCTGTCAATTCAGTGAACGGATGGTCCCGCCCAACCTGAGGACCAGCTTCCATTGAGATGTGGATTGCTGGACTTTACACTTGTACCTTGAGTTAGTCAGTTATTTTATAACAATATGCATATATCTCAACATCTCATGCCACAATGTATTCTCCTCTTGCATCTGTTCCTTCACTCTGCCCCTGACTTCCTCACCATTGTTCTTTTTACTCCTATCCTCCATGTCCTCTGCTTCCTACTCCAGTTCAGATAAATCTTATCCCTCTCACTATGGAATCTACCTCCTCAGGTCAACACCTCTCTCCTGATCTGGAGGGTTGAGGGCCTAGTTCTCTGCTATAACCTTTATTTCATGTACCGTGCACATAGGTAATGACTTTGGCTCATCCTCGCTCCCAGCCCCCAGTGTATCTAAGCTGTGTGTATTAGTGCTTAGTGTACTAGCCCATTCTGGGCTTTTCTCATTTGCCTTCTTCATTGCATTTCTTCCCCTGTTCTAGGTTTGAGTCCTATCCACTCACTGTTAGCTCAGTTTTAGATCCCATTGTCTTCCTTACCCGCACCATCTCCTGAGCTGACCCCATTCACTGCCATGGCTTTAAATATCGTGTTCATAATGACTTCCAAATTTATATCTGTAGCTCTGCCGTGCCCGCTGCAGACTTGTCTATCCTGCTACCTGACATCCCACTTAGATGACTAATGGGCACCTCAACTTAATGCATCAAAAGAAGAAAAGTCTTAATTTTCTCACCTCAGTTCCAAAGTGGTTCTTCCGTTAGTATTCTCTGTCTGAGGCAATGTCGCCACCACCCTCCAAATGACTCAAACTCAGATGCCAGGAATCGTCTTTGATTCTCTCCACTGCCTCACCCCCATGTCCAGCCCACGAAGAGTATGCACTGTGGGTTTTCTCCTTAGGAGAGAGTGGAAAACTGTCCACTTTTTCTTACCTCCCTGCTACTCTCAATGCCTCAGACCTTTGGGGCTGTTCCTTCAGCTCACTGTACTGCCTGCTTTGTCTTCTAGAATCTATTCTTGTACACATTGCACTGTGTGCTCTTTTCATCAAGAGAATCAGATCTTACAACTCACCAGTTTAGAGGCTCTCTAAGATTTCTGCCTTGAGGTGCCATTTATAAGTTCTTCCCACTCACTGCTGCAGCCTTGGGAAAAGTGTCCCACAGACCCTTGAACGATGGTTAGAAGAGTTTCTTCAGCAATGCTCTTCCGCCCGTCTTCTCCAGGAGTTGTCTACACATGACATTTCTATATAGAAGTAACAAATACTTTGGAGCCAGACAACAGCACTGCCCTCTTCATTCTCTCATCCATGAGCTTTGTGAAGAGAAACCCTTTGTGTGGCAGCATGGCTTCACATCCCCAGTTCACTTCTGTAAACTGGAAATGGGATTCTGCTTTACAGCAGGTTTGCAGTGTGCCATGTTATGCCCAGCATATATTATGTAACAGTAGTTGATTCCCTCCTCAGCATCCCACAGGTCAAAGGGAATAAAGCTACCCCTGGGCCCAGAGTGGAGAACAAGAACAGCTTAATAAAGGGGTCTGGGTAGGAAAGAGAGAAAAGATAATCTGGTCTTTTGTCTGTCCCATCTTCTTCAGTAGAAGCAGCTTACTAGTGCTGCATAGAAGCCATGAACGCTGTGGAGGACAAACAAACAAACAAACAAACAAAAAAACCCTGCAAGTATTACAGTGGGATAACTGTGCTTCTCTGAGCCCTCTGTGACAGAGTCAGTGACTGGTGCTGCGAGTCACATCAGAGGGTCTTCTGGAAGGAGGTACTTCATCTCCACAAGGGTCATGGCCACACATGGGTCAATCCAATGAAAGTGACATGCCAGCTTGTCCCACAAATCTAGTTATGGTGGAGTTGGCAGTATTATGTGGGAGGCATATGAAGGGACACTGGTTCTTTTTGGGTGGCCATGGTCAGGTGGAGTGTGGGGGACACTACTGGTCCTCAGTTCTAGCTCTGACAAACAGTCTATGCATCCATAATATGAGCAGCTTCTGCTGGCTGTCTGCTCAGAACCCACCCCCTCTCTGCTCATGGGATAAAGCTTATAAATTTTTCAGGCTTGCTCAGATAGTCTAGCTTCTAGAATGCTTATTTTGTTTTTTTTTCCTTTCCCCCTTACCAAATATGCCTCTCTAAATTTCCATTTCTTCTGGAGCTTCCGTATCTTTTGCTATAGTGTGACTAGATACCCATACTATTTGAGCTCCCAGAGGACAGGTCCAATGTGTTTTCCTACCTCTTTTGTGCCAACATTAAGGACGCCATGTGGCAATGGGCTGTCAGAGCTAGTTCTTTGCATAGGAAGATCACAGGTGAAGTCTTAGTGACAAAGGGAGCTTCTTCATTTCAGTAGCTTTCTGCAACCCTGCATCTTGCTTCTAAGCCTTCAATAGTGTGATATTATCTTCATCTTATAGGTGATGAAAGTCTGTGTTATTCACATCAAATTCTAGCAGATGAGGTAACAGCTCTAACTAGGATGCTGAAGTAACAACTAAAATTCTGATCACAAAATCTCCTGCATGAACTGTCAAGGGAGGTGGAATTTGAGGGATATTGTGACTGTTGCATATCCTACAGAAAACACTGTATGCTTTGCCTGTGTCAGTGGACCAGTAGCCAGGGATATCAGCATTTCCTGGTCCCTATGAGTATGGATGGCAAATAACTTTCTTTTGGAATTCAGGAACAGGGTCATTGCACAGAAGATCCAGTGTGAAATAGAGGTTGCTCTGAGTTTGGGTGGCCATCTAGTCTGGGCAATCCTTCCTTGTGAGAGAGGCTATGGGACAAGAGGATGTCTTGAGTTGTGTTTCCCAGCAGTGTGTTTAGAGATGAATTTTGTGTGGGTGGAGTATAGATACAAATGCTCAGGACAAAGCAGTGAGGGGTGGAGAAGGGAAAAGCCAAGCACTGGTGGCACCTCACACACTTCTTAAGATCAGTTCCAGGTTCATACCAAAGGAAACTCTGGACAACTCAGTGCTGTCCTACTCATGCACAGGTAGGAGAGCTAGGTGGGAGTTTTCCAGTCCTGTGTTCATTGGCCAATTCCCACTTCATGGGGATGTATGTCCTCTCAGAACATCCTCCTTCTCCTGAGCACAAAATAAAGTGACTGTAGCCTCCCGAGAGGGAATCTATTTTTGAATAGTTTTCAAGTTTTGGTCTGACCAAAACCCAAGGAAGGGTGTATACAAAAGAGTTCTGTGTAGAATTAAGTAGAACATTCCAGTGTCTACTATAGAGGAAGACATAATATCCCTGAGATAGATCAGAAAATCAAGAATAAGATGCATTATACTCCTCTTGGAGGTGTTAGATATAGAGTAAGTGATAGGCCTGTGGAGTGTATGAGTCTCAGCTCCTGTCATGGTTCACCTATCATGGCAGAACAAATAATCAGAGTCCATGTTCATTTGTAATTCAGAATACATATAGTTCCCCAGGATGCAAGCCATGAGGGTTAACCTGAATTATTCTGAATTAAGTATAAAGTAGTTGCATGTTAGGCATTAATATGTTCTACACAATGGACCAACTCTAGATGCTAGCAAATCCTTTAGCTCCAGCTTTCAGGTTTCCTGATTTGGAAATGAGACTAAGCAAATGGCCAACTTACACAGCTGAAGGTGACAGAGCTCTCTCATTTCAAATATGAGCCCTTTCCATACCATCCTGGGACTTGTAGTCAGGCTTGGCATGGCACCCATTAGCACTCTGACTATTGTTTCCTATTTGTGTGTGTGTGTGTGTGTGTGTGTGCATCTGACATGTCCTTGAGTCCAAGCACAGTGAAGAAAAAATCCTCACCATTCAGGTAAAAGTATAAAGATGTGGTGAGGTGACAGATGGTCTATTCATATGTGTCACACCTATAAAATACAGCTGCTGAGTTTTGAGATTTATATTCCCTGGTGGTCCACCCTGGTGTCAGCTAGTGGTGGGCATCATTAGCTCTAACAGATGAAGGGTCCTACTCAAGCCAGTCCCTACAGTGACCGTTCTTCAGCCAGTGGAGGCCCATCTCCTGGCCTTACATGGCCACCCTACCCAGCTGAGACCATACCTTGAGTAGAGTAACATACCCAGAGCCAATAATCTCACTTAACTTGAAAAGCCTGAAGCTCAGGGAAGGTCAAGTGAGACCAGGGTTCTTGGGAGGTTCAGAACCCAAGGAGCTAGACTCTGAAGGCTAGGGAAGCTTTGAGAAGAAGAATGAGGGCCTTGGTACAGAAAATACTTTATTATTCAAGACCTGAGCAGAAACCCTTACTCTTCAGGGAATGGCCCCTTGATATGGAAGGGAAATGATTTTAATGCCACAAGGAAACATTACAACTCCCAGGCGAAATTGTAACATTTATTTTTCAGGATAGAATCCCCTCCACACTATACAAGATTCTAGCTTTTATATATGAAACATAAAATGGATTTATGTGTATACATAAATGCAAAGATAGTGCAGACGGACAGGAAAGAAGAAAAGAGGCAGAGACCCTGATAAAGAAAACAGTGAACAAATCTAGCAAAGCACAATGTACAATGCTGTCAAGAGCCGGGGATGTGACAGCAGGTCCATCCCTCAGTGGTGTTAGTGAAAGGGTCTCTAGGGTTGAGGGTCCCCTAGGTAAATGGCCCGGACCAGGGTGAAGGTCCTGGCTCTCTGTCCCTCATTTCAGTTTATTTTTGTTGGAAGGGTGAGGAAGACATAGGGAAAGATCAACAGCATCAGCTTTCTAATTGAACATTCACTTATATGCTTTCTTGAACCACATACCAAATGTTACATAAAGATTACTTATTTTTAAAGACAAATCTTTTTTTCTTACTGTATACAAAGGCCAATGAACAGCATGTCAGAAGCAAGTGTCACACCACACCTGGATAAAACAAACAAAGAAACAAACACCACCTCAGATTAGACCCTGGTGTGGAGGAGATCTTGCTAGAAAGACAGTGTGGACATCACAGACACTATGCCCTCAGCTACTTGCACAATTTCTTTTAGTTCACTTTCTTTATGTTAAACCAGGACCTCATGAATATGCATGTCAGAGTGCAGCTGAGGAGGTCTGAGACTGTGGGGCCTAGCGAAAACACAGACGTTACCAGTTTTGAGCAACTACCTGTCAATGAAGCTCTCCTTATCTCTACCCACTTAGGCTAGAACAGAGAACCCAAGCACACATGTGCCCTGGCTTATCCACCCAATCAGGGGTTAGGAGAGAACCAAAGTCTAAAGAGAGCTAGTAGCTTCAGGGTACCAGAGGTGGAAAAGGAATACTGCAAGTTATATTCCAATAATAAAACCTGCTTGCTGGTGACTGCCAGTCAATTCCATCCCACAATCCATAGAGATCAGACAAGTCCTATAACTACTGAACATCAACAGATTCTAAACTGAGGTTGAAGCTTAATTTTTTTCCAGAGATGATCCTGAGTTCTTAACATGATATTTCTGTGTCCATCTCAGGGGAGGCCAACAGCATTGTCAAGTTGGAATGTCGTAGTGTGCCATCCCACAGTATGCTGTCCCTGCTTCTCCTCATATCCATAGCCACAGCTTTACCAATGATGTTCATCTAGAGATTGGTTTGATTGGACAAAGGCAAAGCTAAGCAGGTAGTTCAGTTGATAAAGTACTTGTCTTGTAAGTGTAAGGACCTGAGTTCCCTCTCCAGCACCCACATTAAAAGAATCTGGGTATGTTGTAGTTATAGAACAGGAGAAGCTGTTGAGGTTGATCTCTGGAACTCACAGGCCAGCCAGCCTTGATATATTGTTTTAGTTCCAGATGAATAGGGAGACCCTGTCTCAAAAAAACTTGAAGGGTAGAAAATGCCTGAGGAAAAATATTGGCACATATGAATATGCCCCGGCATACACATGAACACTCACTCACTCATTCCCTCACTCACTCCCTCACCCACTCAATAAAGACAACAGACAAATTACACCTAGTAACAGATTCTCACTTGTAGACAACATTCTAGGTCTACCCCATCAGCTTCCACCTACATCAGTCCTTTGAGATGTTAGAATACTATAGCTCTTGGCTAGAGTAGAGAGGCCATTGTGCAAGAAAGAACGGCTAAGAATGTGCATCAGAGGCCTCAGGAAGGGAGAGGGCATGGTGGGAACGGATACTCACAGAAACAGCCCCTTTAGGGGGGTATTCTTCGTAGCGTCAGTGTTCATGTGCTTGGGGATTTGTTCAGAATGGAGGGTAAAGAGAAGTGCTGGCTCTACCAGGGAAGACTTCAGGCTGGGAATAAAGAAATAAATGGAAACCTCTGAAATTGTAATCCTAATCCACTGACATCATCCATGCACACCTGGACTCAGCTGCACCTAGAGCTCAACTACCTCTGCACAGCTCAGGTGCAGGAGTCAATGGTTTGGGTTTGTATTGTGTGTATTGCTTTATTGACTTAGAATTAGGGGAATCAGTATGGGATAAGGAGTGTGATGGTTTTAGGATAGGAGACACATAGGGGAAGAGATTTGGATAGTCTAGAGATCAGTGGTTTGCAACCCTTTAATAAAGTTCCTCTTGTTGTGGTGGCCCCTTCCGTTGCTATTTCAAAACTGCAATTTTGCTGCATCCATGTTTCCCAAAAGTCTTGGGTGATCCATGTCAACCCCTGAAGGGGTCATGACTCCACAGATTGATAACCACTAGTCCAGATAATTTTTCCTTGATTGGAATGATCAAAGGGATTCTATGTGGAGTGTGATGGATTAGAAATTCTACAAAGACAGAGGTAATGCCCAGTCTCCCATTAGTCCTAGTCAGAGCAGACTGGCAAAGCCATTACAACACCCCCCTCGACTTTCTCATTTGAACCAAGGAGAACGTATTAAACCATCAATAATTCCTGAGATTCAGATGCTGAGGCTCTGGGGTGCTGTAGACATGCACATACCAGTAACACAGCAGGCTCCTTGGCCTGGCAATTTCCTGTCTAATGCTGGTGTTTTTTTATTCTGTTTTTTTTTTTCCAGTGTGATCACACTTTGCACATTGGAGTTTTTCTCACCTCAGAGCACTATTCCAATGAGCAGCTGGATTCCTTGAAGAAGATGCTTGCCTTTGGGTTGTCATGGCTGCTGTGTAGTGTTAAGAAGTTGCCAGGGAGACCTGGAATTGATATTTAAAAATATCCACCAGGCCTTATACAGACTTTGTCTTATATATCTACACTATCCAAAAGAAAGATAGCCAGTCCCACTTTTAGATAGGAAACTGGGTTTTTGCAAGACTTGTTGGTGTGTCTTGGGCCACACAATTGGCAAGCAATAGAGTATGAATTGAGATTGCAAAGTCCTATCCTCAGACTCTCAGCAACAGTTGCATGGTGTTGGCTCACTTATATGATTCCACCCAAGAAGAGTACAGGTCTTCTGGGAGAGGATGAAACATAAGGGTGTGACTGCTCTCCTTCCCTCTCCTCTGCTCCTCCAAGGCCTTCTGGTGACTCACGTGGGTCTGTAAAGAACACCCCTGTTCCCAGCTTTATTTCTCCTGTGCTTTCCCTAAAAAAGGGAAAGGTCCCAATATCTAATTACAGCTTCTTTTTCTCCATCCAAATACTGTCAAAGCCACTTCCTCTTCTTCCATCGCTCAGGAAGACTGCTTAGAAGCCATGGAGGTGACGACTCAGAAGTGAAGACAACTCATACAGCTGCAAAATTTCCCCAAGAGCTGCTCAGGGTACAAAACAAGAGGGCTATCTATGCTTAGAAGAGAAATAAAGGCTCTCTCCCTTTTATTTTTTTCAAGCAAAAGGTTTCAATAACTCCCCACATTATAATTATAATTATAAATTGATATACTTCCCTGGGGGAAGATTTCTGCAGAGTCTTTGCTCTCTGCTCTTTAGGCTAAAGAGTCTGTATGTATGTGTATGTTATGAGTTTAATCTCACTTCTACACACTGAACACAATGCTGGATATCAGGTCATGAAGGAGAATGTGGCATAGTTCTTATCTTTAAAAAGGTTCATGAAGAAGTGAGATGCAAGACCAAGAGGCCAATGGGAGATTATGGGATTATGGTAAAGGATGATACAGTTTAGAACAGGATACCATGGGAGGCTGAGATGCTCCTAGTTTGGTATGTGATCCTGGGAGAGGAAAGTGCATGAGAAGCATGGATTGATCATGTAGCTTCATGTATGAAAGAGAGAGGCAGGATGGATTAAGGCTCATGAACAAGAAAGGGCATCATTTTGGGGATGTAGAAATATTTTGGTTAGTATTTACTCTTTTTAATAATAATAGAACTTATTTTTACCTCATTCATTAATGTACACTCATTGTGCATATTAATGAGCTTCACTGTGACATATATATGTATATGTGTATATATATATATATATATATATATATATATACTAGCTCTTGACCCCCTCTCAATAGTACCCATTTTAGAGGCCTTCCTTTTTTCTTGACTTCCTTACCTTTATATCCCTTGTGCTTGATGCATAGTGGGTGATGAGTCAGAATTCATGGCCGAATCAGTGAATTAAGTGATTTTTGCTTTAGCCCCTAGGACTGTTTAGGAATAAGACTCTTTAGGAATTTCATATCAATTCCAAGTGTTACTCTGCCACATCAACACCTTGCAAAATGTCCAAAAACCCAAATTAAAGCTTTTTTGCATTGTAGATATTCTCATTGTGACTAATTGAATTGAAAGGCCCAACTCCCTGTAAGACATAATGCAAGGATAATAACACATAATGTTTTAATCATGATTTTTATTCTCCAAAGCACTTTTCATATCCAGTGTTCCATCAGTACACAATTGGATTTGGTATTTATATAGACACACTAAGTATTTGAAACTCAGATAAATTAAAAGTTTTGCTTACAAAGAGGGAAAAACATCCTAAGGCCATGACTCAACCTGTGGGTTTGGCTTTAGTCATTTATGAAATGTTTGGAACATGGCAATTCTGTGTTGACCAAGAGTTATGATGCAGATGTAAATGTTTGTGTCTTCCTATAAAGGTTTCATACTCAGTGTTCAAAATATCAAGAAAGGATTGTTAGTATAAAGCAACTGTTAAGTGTACTGATGGAGTTATACACAGTAAACTTGGGAAATTCAGAGAAGAAATACAATATTGAGATGAAAAAGGGATATATAAGTCTTAGTTTTAATTTTTAACCTGTAACAGTCTACAATCACCTAGGAAGGAGTCTCAGTGAGTAATTGACTAGATTAGACTGGCCTGTAGGGTGTGTCTCTAGAGGATTATCTTGACTTCATTAATTGAAACAGGGAAACACAGCCCACTGTGGGTGGTACCATTCCCTAGACAAGGGACTCTGATTTCTGTAGGAGTAAAGAAAGCAAGATGAGCCCAAAAATTCATGCAGTAATTTATTGTTCTCTGCTATTGACAGTAGATGGGATATGACCAGTTGGTTCAAGTTCCTACTACCTTGACATACCTGCAATGATGTACTGTAATTTGGACTTGCCAGACAAATAAACCCTCTTTATCTCAAGTTGCTTTTGTCAGAATATTTTATCATAGCAACAGAAAAGGAAAAAAAAGACAGAATGTCTTCAAAGTAAGCCTATAACTTCACCAGGAGTTGGGAGAAAAACAAGAAAGGCCAGCGCAGAAGCCTGTAGAAGAGAATGCCAGTATCATATGCTTTGCTGAATGACAGGCAGACACCATAAGATCGCCCCTCTTAACTCTTACTTTGTTTTCTAAGTCTTGTCTCCTATAAAAACTGCTCCTGTGCTTGATTCTGACAATATCTATCTTCTTCCTTCTCCTCACCTCATTTCATTGGTGCTTCCTTTCCTCCGGTAGTCTTCTCACTGTGCTTGTCCTAATACTTTCTGGCCTATCAGAGGCTGGCTTTGACATAGAACTTGTCCTTCCTCTGTTCTGTGTCAGTACTCATCTTATTAATGCCTCCATGATCTCAAGTAGTGACACCTTGAATCCTTGAGAGACTCCATTTTAATTACCTCTCATCATGCTGGAAGCCCTTCGTTTTCCTTGTCTAGACTCCTCCTCACAGGATTCCTGCTGCTATATCCTTTTGTTAGTATCTGCATTTCCCATTGCCCATCATAAGTCTTTTTTGTTAAGTCTTTCCATTCTTCAGAATCTAGGGTTTTGTCTTCTATTGTTTTATCTTCTCAGGTAGTAGAAGAGAGCACGATCAAAATGTCTGCTAATTTTTATGACAGAGCAGAAAAATTGCTATGAGACAAACTCTGGTTATAGAGGGTTAGTCGTCAGTGTTTGATGAAGATGCTGGCAAAATCAGGTTATAGTGGTTTTTACAGGTTGTTGAGAAGAACTAGAGTCAGCTGACATAATTGGAGTTACTTAGTGATAACTTGAAAGGCAAGTTATTTGGAGAATATCCCTTGTTTCTCAAAGGAGGCTGGACAGGAAAGAGCAAGAGCATAAGGCAGAGCCAGATGACATACACAAAAGGTAGTCATGATAATATCTGCTAATGGATGGACTGTGAAGCCAATCCCAGTCAATAGAGGGCTGGCTCAGCTCCTCCACTATTTTGTTAATTGCACAAAATAGTTTTCTCATCTTTGCTACTCATAAGGCCAAGGAAAAGTTCAAGTCAATGTCTATCAGATACAACTGATGTAGAGTGATATACATTATTTAGTGAAAAGAATTGTAGAAAGTATAATTTTCTGGTCCTATTTCATGCATCAAGGAGAGAAGCTCCAGACTGTAGGAGCTATATAATTTGTGCCTCTGCCACAGTGTGGGCTGTCCATGGCTAAGGGTAGGTAGGGTTAGAAGGTATTTACTTTGTCCTCTAGAAAGCCTCAGATTTGACTATAACTCAAGTGGTACTTAGACACTGTTTTGCAGTAGGATCCCATGTAAGTAGATAGGTAGGCAATATGGACTAAGAGTTGTTAGGTTCTAGAAAGCATTCTGCCATAACTCAGTGGAGCTGTGGTTTGAGAGTGTATGCTGAGTTTAAATACCAATATCTAAGTTCACCATACCACCATAAGGTAGCCTCAATTTTTCAATACATGGGACATATCTTAGCATAATTGATGTTAATCTGACAGTAGGTACAGGGCATATGCTGTGTTCTAAATGCTTTTTTAAATATATGGATTAGGCCATATATTTAATCTCCATGAAAACAAGTTCTATTTTTTTCTCTATATTTTAGATGAGAACTCCAAGGCTTATGGAGGAGAACCCCAAGGCCAAGTTACATAGCTAGAAGGAATGCTATTCTATTGGAATCCATGAAAGCAAGTGTTAGGTCCATTTTGGTCAATTTCCAACTTGCAACTTCTCAAGAGATGGAAGAATTCATGATGTTCATGAAACTCAATAGATATCAAGCAACTAATTGAATACTCAGAAACTGATGACTTATCATCAATGCATATCACATGTAAGGGATTTAGAAGGTTCAGGGTAACTCCTTATCTCCTTCTTTGCTTCCTGAGAAGAGCATTGTGGTTTTATAATCTGAATAAGCATTAGGAGGAAGAGTAAGTTCATGGGGAGAAAAAACACACTTTCAAATAGTTTGTTTCCAAGATATCTGCAGCAGATCACTTTGGTGATTTGGCATTATAATAATAGTTCAGTAAAAATGGAAGAAAAGAGGAGACAGTGAGAATCAGTGGAGCAAACCCTTCATTTTGCACAGGACTTTCCCATCTTGTAGCAAAGGTCTTTCATAGCACTGTAGAGCAAGTGGAATCATTGATCAGGCTCAGGGAAGCTATTCTGGTCTTGATGCTTAAGCAATAGGGTGTCTGACATTGAATCTATTCTGGTAATAGATTCTGGTACTTCACAATTGTTCTCCCATTTAAGTAATGTTTCATCCCTCTGCCATACTGGATTTTCTTATTTTTTGAATATATATTCCTATAATAATCTTGCTTTCCTTAATTAGCTTGAATGTTCTTTACCTACCTTCTTAGTGATACCTATGTGGTTTAGGGAGTTAGATATCCTATTTAGGTGGACATAAGAGAGGACCTGAGATGTCTCCAGAGACATAGATTCTTGCTCTATTTCAGGCTACTCATGGCAAGACACTCAGAGCTCCACAGAGAAGAATGAAGACCAAGGATAAATTAAGTCTCTCCAAGAGGAGCATAAAGATCGTACTGGGAACCTTCATCCTTTCCATAAGTTCTGACCACAGTTTCTTCCACCAGTATGTTTTTGTGATGGGAGATTTTGAAAATGGGAGAGATCTCTGACATCAAAATGAAAATATTTTTATTAATCTGGACTCTTTGTCTGAGTTAGATTTGGGGAGCCACATTTCTGAGATTGTTAAATCTTTTTCTCTAAGATGACTGGAGAGTCTCCAAAATTTCTATAGACCCGTGAACACCTGTCTTACACTCCAAGAATTATAGGTAGTGAATATAACACTTCCACTCATATATAAGGTTTCCCTTTGCTCACATATCAACATTTTGCGAAGAATTGTTACTAGCTCATTTTATTGAGCAATAATGTAGGCCCTCAGATTGATGATACTTCTCCAAGATGTTAAATCCAAAACTCATTCCATGTTCTCATTTCTTAATTCTTGATGTAAAGCTTGTTTCCACCATATAGCAGCGTGTTGGGGGTCTTTCCATTGACAAAGTGCCCACTTTCTTGGATGTCCTCAGAAAAGTTAACTCAGTGGCTTACTTTACCTAAGTAGGTCAAGCGTCCGACATTCTTATTATGGGACTTGAAGGAAATAGGATTCCCTTGCCCATACAACAATTAGCTTGAGACTCAGATGAACCTGCTGTGTGGGCAGGTCACATTCATACTGCACAATGACTGGGAAATAGATGAAGATTCATAGGTGCACATCTAATCCCGTCATGGAGAAAAGTATGCAGAACAACCAGGAATCCCAGGACCCAGCCATGTTCCATGTTCATTTTAGCTACTTGTCTAATTCCCTGTGATTCTTTGTCCTTGTATGTCACTTAAGAAAGCCAACCAGCCCATCCCTCGGGCAGGTAAAAGAATTGAGTCATCTTTCAGCCTCTGTACAATTCAAAAGCAGAACTGTAATTATCTTGGAGGCATTTGAACCCGAAACATGGTATATAATTGCTTCTCTCCACAAGGGAAATATGATGAGGCATTTGCTCATTTCTTTTACTCACTGGGGAATAGCAGTTATCTAGGGGCATCTGGTCTGGCTTTTAATCATGTACAGGTGTTGTAAGAATCTGGCAGCTCTGAGCCTTGTTAGGTGCCCCTTCACAATCTCTTCATGTAGAGACAGAGATAAGATTATTTACACCCCATTCCATTATTCAAAGCCTCTTGGAATGTAGCATTAAATAATTCAGAGACCGTACAAGCTGGGGGATTGATGGGAAAGCCGATAGTTTTGCAAACACAGCATCAGCAGCTACAGAAAAGTCTAGTTCCAGTACAAGCACACAGGAGAACTACTGCTAGCTATTAGATGTTCATCAGGACTCTGAAGAGGGTCTTCCATGTGATCTAATACCCAATGGGATACTAGTTTTATTGTGTATAAAATTGTCCAACATCCTGTCATGATTTGATCTAGAGAGTTCTCCATAGGTAGAGAGAGCTACTCCTCTCCATGGGTAGGTCTTGTATTAGGGTTCTCCATGGCATTTGTATAGGTCCTGTTCCATGGAAGATGTCTGATAAATTTTTTGATGCATTGTTGCTTTATACAGGCTTTCTTTAAAGTCACCATGTTCTGGCTGGCCTGAGTCCAGTCTTTCTAATTCAGTTTTTTAAGTTACAGAATTACAGGTGTGTGCTACCACTCCTGGAGAGTTTTGTTCTTTGAAATTCAGGGTTCTCATTCCATTTGTTGCTTCTAGGCTATTTTCAAGAGAAATGGATCAAGCAACATTAGATGATTCCAGGACTAGAAAACCAGAGCCCTGGCTTCTCTACCTGCTGGCCTAGTGATCTCATTGACTCTAGAAACACTGGAGCAGTGGTTCTCAACCTGTGCATCACAACCCCCTGGAGGGTCAAATGACCTGTCTATAGGGGTTGCTTAAGCCCATCAGAAAACAGATATATACATTACAATTCACAATAGAAACAAAATTACAGTTATAAAGTAGCAATGAAATAGTTTCACAGCTGGGGTTCACCACAACTTGTGGAACTGGACTAAAATGCTGCAGCGTCAGAGAGTTTGAGAACTGCTGTCTTAGAGGAAAAAGAAAATTGGGGAAGTTGGATACAATGAAAAAGCATAGGGCTTGGAGAATGTCTACGAGGAGAGAGTGTCAGGTCAGGAGGACCAATGTGCAGTCATTTGAAGAGGAGTCCCGGTGAGTGACCTCCCACAAGGAGGCTGTCTCACCTGTAGAATCTTTTGTATAGCCCTGGCTGTCCTGGAACTCTGGAACTCACTCTGTAGATCAGAACTCAGAAATCTACCTGTCTCTGCCTCCCAAGTGCTGGGATTAAAGGCGTGCGTCACCACTGCTGGCCTTACCTCTAGAATCTTCACAAGTGCCTTCTTTACAAATACCATGACATGCCAGGCGCAGGCAGTGGCCTAGTGGGCTCCTCCAACCCTCACAGCCTGGGTCTCACTCTGAAGTTGCCTCCCATGTGTCAGATGTTTCTGGCTTCACTTTCATGTTCTAGCTTCTCTTTCTGGTTCTTCTATGGCTTAAGAAGATGTTCAGGCTGGCCTGGAGCTCACAGGTCTCTACTTTTCACCCATGCTTGTCTATACATTTTCTCTCGGTTCCAGTCTTTCATGTAGCTCTGCAAAGAACCTAGTTTCCTTCTGGTCCATTGGCTCCATGGCATTTCCCATGGCTAGATGGCTCCTTGTCTTCATGTGGACAGTACAGATGTCCTTTCAAAGGGACAAGTAGGTAGCTCTTTATCTGATCTGAAATCTTTTAAGGGATCAGGAGTATAGGTAACACTCTAAGGCTACAAGTGACAGAGACCCCGTGGTACAGTATAAAATGTGGTACAGCAGACTCTAAAATACAGTGCAATG
Organism: Grammomys surdaster; assembly: GCF_004785775.1. Taxonomy (NCBI): domain Eukaryota; kingdom Metazoa; phylum Chordata; class Mammalia; order Rodentia; family Muridae; genus Grammomys; species Grammomys surdaster. Next base: position 6,098,365 of record NW_021604669.1, on the reverse strand, counting down.
CAGCCAAGTCCTAGGGAAAGTGTGATGGAGCAGAGTTGAACATAAAGCCTCGGCACTTGTCAGCATCCAGGGAATAGAGGCACAGTACAGATGGATATGTTTGTTGGGGGAGAGGCCAAGTCATGCCTGTTGCTTCTTAAAGACAAAGGAGCTAGCTAGAACATCTAGGTTGGGTAAAGAACGAGATGTAAGGAAAAGTGTGGAGATCCATTCCTAGAGAAATAGGCTGAAAGGCAAGAAGTATGCTGTGTCTTTGGGAACAAATAAGTGAACTAGTGGCATAGCATGGAAGTAGAAGCAGGAAGACCTCTGAGGCTGTAAGGCCTCAGGGAAAGTCCTGTGCATGGGACTTCAGCCTTTATGGGCAGTGAGGAGAAGAGCACAAATGACATAGAACTGGATTGGAGAAGTCAAGGCTAAGCACATGAGTTGAGGGCTGACTGAAGCTGGTAAAAGGATGTTCTATCTGAACTAGACAAGGATAATCTGAGGGGAAAAAGAAGGAGACTGAGTGGCTGCTGTTGATGGGACAGTCCTCCTGATGCTTGTCACAGAGCATTGCCTCCAGAGAGGAATGTGAATCCTGGGCCAGGGAATGTTTGGTGAAGTCACTAAGAAACTGGGAACAGTTGAGACTTGTGGTGTGTGTCTGTCACCCCAGTGTATGAGGGACAGAAGCTGTAGGATTATAAGTTTCAGTCCAGTCTAGGGTACAAGACAAGTTCAAGAATAGCCATAGAAACTCAGCTAGACCTATCCCAAAGTTAAGAACAAGGGCCAGAGATACAGCTCAGTGTAGAAGACTTGCTTAACGTGAAAACCACACATCAAGCAAATAAAGAACTGAGGAGTCTAGTGGCTCATGCTGGGTGATGCCAGGACCTGGGAAGCTGATGCAAGAAAATTACTGCAAGTTCAAAGACAGCCTGGGAGGTCCTAGTGAGTTCTAGGCCATCCTGGGATGCAATGTGTATATATTTTTTTAAAAATGAAGGGGGAAAAATCCTGGTATGTCATGCAGCAAGGAGTCTAATCTCACTCCTCAGGATTTGAACTTTTAGCTCACCCTGTATTTTAAGCATTTAATCTGGAGTCTCTCCAGACACTTCAGAACACATCTACAGAGGATGCACTGCACTGCCCTATACAGACAAGGAGTTGGAGGGCCAATGACATTAATTAACTGCACCAAGGGGACAAGGCTGAGTGACAACGATAGGATTTTAATGAGAATCTCTCTGATCAGGATGACTGTTGTCTTACTGTTGTGCTCACACTAAAGTGACTGAGAGTAGCTTTTGTCCTCAGGCATGGCACCCAGGTTTCATCATAGATTTCATTTACCGTGGCCACCCAGCTTCTGAACAATAGTGATCACGAGTGCGCTGAGAGCATTAATCACTTCCACCTGGGTGGCTCTCCATGGCTTGTAATTTACTTGTTTTGTCAAATTCTGTTCTTTACAACAATAATTAACACAGGACAAATAGCCTCACCAGGCTCAAAAGTGAAAATAAAATTGGCTAGACAGGTTCAGGGCCACATGGCTGTGATGGGAACTAGATCCTTCTATGTTTTAATTCAAGCCTGTTAGGGTCTCATCCTGGTTCTCATGCATGATCAGATTTACTATACATGCCAAGCAACTGATTGAAAGAGAAAAGGTTGCCGTGGTAACTGTTTACTTTCCCTAACACTGTGCCAGTGTGCTTCCATCTGCATGCATGGCTGCAGAAGACAAGAATGAACAGGAATCAAATACCTACTATGTACAGTATTTAGAGCAGGCACCATCTCATTTAATTCTAAAAACGGAAGTAAACCTGGGAAGTATGTCTTGTCTTTGACCCATTTTAGAGGTAAGGGCCGGTGAGTTTAGTAAACTTGACCTAATCTTAAGCTGATCCCTTTAGAAGTTTCATTCTGTGCTTATTCTCAGCTGTTAGATGCAGACTTTCTGTCAGGAACTTGGAAAATTTCCCTTCTGGCCTAAGAATTATAGGTCCTCTGTACAAACACTAAGGGAATGGATAGTAATGATGGATTTTTCATATTTTCTTTCCTGAAAGATTATAGGTTTAATGAGGCAGGGACTAGGCTCGAGTTGTTGACCATGAATTCTGTATGTTGCCTACATTTTAGATGCTCAAGAAATACAAGAGGAATGAATAAATCCTATTTTATAGCTGCGGGACTTCTAGTCCCAAGACGTTAATGCAATATAGAGTCAAGATTCAGATTTATTGCCCTTCTAAAGTTGGCCCAAACCCTGTCCTTAAGATTTGGGGACTGCACATCATCGTGTTTGTACAGTGAGAGGGAGAGGATCAGTTTAAGGATAAGGAAAGAGTCCCAGGAGACCAGGCACTCTCTGTAAAGAGGAGGCTCACAGGGACTGGTACCTTGTGATGCCTATTTTCTGAAACTGCTTTTTGCAAGGATTGAAACTCCATGTGATCCTTTGCAAGCTGCTTATTAGGAATCACATGATAGAACAGAAAGTGCAGGAACATTAGGAATGAAGAGCCTGCATGAACTCAGACTCATCTTGTGATATGTGGGCTCCTTTCAGCTGGCCATTGGCTCTTTGAGCCAGTTTCTTCAGTCCAGCCTCCTCTGCCTCCATATTACCGTTTGCCCTTGTGTTTCTCAGGAAGCATAGAACATTGCTTAGCAGACATTTATCATGCATGCTTACTTGGGACAGATGGACTTATAACCTAGGCAAGAGGTTTCCCACCAGTCTCCTGGAGTTTCCGTTTTATTCCTAGAAAGCTTGGCTTTGTTCCATGGGTGGTATGGATATAGGGTAAGCAGTGGTCCTTGAAGCCTATCTATCCAGGTATGGTGCTCTTCTCTGTCCTCTCCTATTTTGTGTCCTGTACAGGTGTTACTTTACACTATGGTCTTCAAGGTAGGTCTAGGAAGAGAGGCTCCTGCAAATAGGAACAGTAAATAAAGAGATCAGTAAAGCACACTTAGCTGGAACCTTGGCACATGACAAGGGCAAAGTACAACTTCTGAGCAAATGGGCTTCAGGCTCTTTTGGATCCAACAAGGTAATGTTGAGAGAATCCCTTAATCAAAGGAGCTACATATCACCCTGTGGACTGTACGAGCCCAGCGGTCAATTGCACCTGCAGAATCTTCACACTGCATAATATATCACCTGTTTATTATCATGACTTGGTATCTTGGTCCAGAAAGTTCCTAGTCACACTTTTGTGCTCCTTAGTGCCACCCCTGCCATGCAACTTGCTGTTGTGTTGGTCTCTGCTTTACAGTGCTTGCTGCCGATCTTTAGACTCATAGGGGCTCTATTGTTCTTTGACAAGTTCGGCTGTGTTGGCTTCTTCACCCTCTAGACTCTGAGCTCAGAAGATTCTGAACTTTTGGAGTTCCTCATTCATTAATCTCACTCAGCTCTGTGCCCATCCCAAAGACTGGCACATAGACTCTGGCATCTTTTCTGCCTTGAATTGAAGAGTTCCATGATTCATAGTAGACAAGAAGTCATTTATAAAATTTGAAAAAAAATTACCTATCATTTGCAGTCCTTGGTACAGAAATATAACAGTAGATTTAAATTGCTTGCTTGCTTCGATTAAAAAAAAAGCTTTTAATAATGGAAAAATCTACCAGTGGATTGTGCAGATGTATGTCAGGTTTTTTCCTCCACAAATTTGTTTTCTGCCTCATTAATAGAAACTCTCCCACACACTGAAAGAACCTTTCCCTCCCATCTGCTGGAGAGGACAGTGAAGAATTGACTTGAGTTTTATTTTTTTTTTCATGAGCTTAGAATAGGTAATTGCTTAAAACTGAGTTTGGGGCCACTGATAATCCAATTAGGGTCTTGGACATAATTGTTGCTGTGTAACCTGATGCCTTTTATTCTTCATAGCTCTGACTTTTGAAGCTGAGTCTCTTGGCAACAGCCTATCACTTTCTGTGGGAGAAAAGAACACAGCCATTAGGGGAATATCTTTACTCAGCAGATAAGAAAAAGAAAACAGAATGCAGACAGGAAATCATGTGCACTCTTGAAGTAAGACTAAGTCCTTTATGTACAAACTGATACATTAGTGTCTTAAACATAATAGTCCTGTATCTCTCTACAGGCCTAGCATCTTTTCTTTTGGCATGACAAAAGATGAGGCAGTGGATATCTCTTCTGTGCCTTGAGCTTTGGTCAAATCATACTGCCAGGGTGAGGAACATGAATGAGGTGGAATTGTAATCTTCCTTTTTCATCCTCTGACTGGGACTCAAAGGAAAGAGAGCCTGACCCCACCAGACATCCCAGAACTAGGCAACAGTGTATCTGGATTCTATTACTACTCCATTCACCTCATCAAACTTCTGAGTTCTCACCAGAGTGGAAGAATGTAGGTTAGAATCAGCGGGCATTCATCACTGGTCCATGGATCACATCTTACCCTTGTGGGGGATGTGGAAGTCAATCTCGTGAAGGAAAAAAATGGGAATGGAGAGCAAGGCCCCAGAGGCTCCTGTGACTACTCGAAGATTCCTGGCCTGCTGTATATGGCATTGATCTAAGATGGTTCCTGGAACAGCAGTGAGACAACAAAGGAAGCAAGGCCAGGGCAGTGGTCATTTCTTCTGTCCTCAGGGAAGTTCTAACAGGTGATGAGGCTCTCTCATCCTCTGTTCCTTCTGAGTAACCTCATCAGGCAGGGATTTCCTTGGAGCATGGTGACAGTGTGGTGAAAGAGGATTGTCCGAGGATTTAGGGGCTTGGGATTAGCTTAAACACTGTATATAAGCTTATATAGGTCACAATAAAATCATATCTGCACCCTGATGCTGGTCTCTTGGGTCTGAGTCTGGGATTCATCATGTGATTCATTTGCCTCTCATCCCCCATCCTGGGTCCTGTTCCCAACCCTCAGACCGATTTACATGGCTAACAAATATAATAATTCTGCATGATTTCAAACCACATGACCATTTATTGCACTCCAGTTGTTCTTGTTCATTCTCATACTTACACAACTTTCTTTATTAAATGTTTAATTAAATCCGAGTTGAGCTTGGGTTTCCCTTCTACAAAATGAAAGATTGCACAGTTGAATTTATGGTTGCTCAACTCTAAGAGTCTATGGTTTGGGGCCTATTTACTGCCAAGACTCATGAGTTAATTCTCAAGATTGAAAATTCAGAGAATGTTTCATAAAACATTACATTTCTGCCTTCATTTGCAATGGGAGAAATCTAGACACCCCAGTCGATAGTCATCACAAAGATGGAACTAAAGTGATACTTTCTTAGATTACTATAATCCCTACCATTTCCTACTATCTCACCCCAGTTGTTGACTTGCTTACATTATCTGCCTAGACCTATAGATGTCCAGTGGATCAGGAGTTCCCTTCTCAATGTATTAGCATTTAAGGCTCATTGGGTGGTTCTGGGTTTGTCCTTTTTTGATGTGAGTTCCCATCTCATGGGTATGGTAGAGGTTGAAGCCAGTGATGTGTCTAGTCATGAAGCTGGTGAGTGATGGAGATGACACTATGATCTCAGAGATGCAGGACTTCTAACTCCCAGGGACTTCAGTTGTCATATCTAATAGGTATATCTTCTGTTTCATTCATAGGTTCTGCCCAGTACTCCATGTGCTGCAGAGGATCAATCAGGAGAATTGGATGGGTGGACCTCAACAATCAAATATCCTTTAAAACCACTTGGATTGTGGAGCTGGAAGTATAGGACTGTAATTCCAGCTACCAGGGAAATTGAGACAGCAAGATTGCAACCTCAAGGGTTGCCTCAAGGGAAATTTAGTGAGACCCTTTCTCAAAATAAAAAGTAAGACCTGGAAGGCTGGGGACATAGCTCACTTGGAGGGTGTTTGCCTAGCATGTATTAGGCCATAGATTCTATTACAGTACAAAGAAAAAAAAAGGGAAAACAAAGGTAAGTTTAGAAAGCAACTAGAGTGTATTAATTACTTTTCTCTTGTGATAAAATACCAGGACAAAAATCAATTTAAGGAGGAATTTATTTGGGCTTATGGTTCCAGAGAACTAGATGTCTGTAAAGACAGGGAAGATGTGGTGGTTGGAGAAGAGGGTTGAGAGATCACAGAGCAGAGAGAACAGCAGGAAGTTAGCTGAAGCTATAAGCTCTCAGAGCACACCCCAGCGACTACTACCTCCAGTAAGGTTCCATGTTCTTCAAGTTCCATGACCTCTCCAAATACTGCCTCCACCTGGGGACCTCATGTTCAGCCAACTAGAAGAGTCTATGGGATACTCTTGTTTTTTTCTTTTGTTCAATCCAAAACACTTATCAGAACATTCTAGGGATTAAATTGCAGATACATAAAAGATAGTGAATCTTGAAAATTTGAGCATAAGGCAGTATTTGTTGTACCTTCACTACTGACTTTAAGAATGTAAGTAGTCCTTAGACTGTCAGAGTTTAATGGCTCCAGTTGGTGAATTTGTGAGTGTAAACCCTGCATTTTCTGGCTTTGTCATTCTGACTTACTGACTTGTGATAAGGAATGCCTGCCTATTCCACATGAGTGATATCCGATGTATATCACATGCTTGTAGGTGTCTGTACAGACACTTGATTGTGGGCAAAGGATTTGCCCAGTATTCTCCAGTAGTTCTGTGGGAAATATTATCCCAGTATGCAATTGTGCGGTTGAAACTCAGGGTTAGGAAACACTTTTTTTTTTTTTCAAGGAGGAAACTGTTTAATTTTTTTTTCTCAAATTGTAATTCATTCACACAGGGGTTATAAACACAGAAAGGCAGGATGTGGGGAAGGGAATGACACTGGAGTGTGGGTGATCAACAGAAGAATGGATGCAGAAAATGTGGTACATTTATACAATGGAGTACTACTCAGCTATTAAAAACAATGAGTTCATGAAATTCTTAGACAGGAAACACTTTTTATAAGTGCTTATGACTAAGAAATAGAGCTGTATACATGTTAAGTTATTGAATCGTGAACTATTCATTAGTGTCTGTGTGTCATTTCTTTTACTGAATTCTTAACCCGGAATGGAGCCCTAGTTTCCCTCCTACAAAATGGAAGGATTGAACAGATGAATTTAGGCCTCCCTGCATGTTGGATTTCATGATATATCATATAAAAGTAAAAAATAGAATTAATATTAATTTCAAGCCCAAGCATTACCATTCTTCTGCTTAAAGAGGTCAGAGAGCTGGGTGTGAGAGCACACAACCCCTTTTCCAGGAACTAGAAGGCTGAGTCAGAAAGGATCTCAGTTTTGAGGCCCCTGAGATAGGGAGTGAAACTATATCTCAACAAATAGCAACAAAGCAGTCAATTAAAATATTTAGTGTGAGTATAAGGAAAACACATTTTGATACAGTATATTCATTTGTCCTCTCGGCAGTTCATTTGTGTAGGACAAACATTTGACCCTGGTGAAAATACTCTCCTCGCTCTACACTACCACTTTAGGTTTAGAAAATAGTTCTGACAAATTATTATTGACGAGGGTAAGCCCAGGGTTTCTGGAACAAAAGACTGACTCCCTGCAGGAGACAAAGAGGTGATGATTTAAAGAGAATTCTAGCACATCCTCTGATTTTCAAAATTAGTCATGAGATCTTCTTTTCTCTTTTTCCTGGGGAGATTATTACAGGGGTAGCAATGAATAGTCCTCAGAAACTTCCTTTTTCTTCCTTTTCCTTTGTTTTAGTGGTAAAAAAAAATCGCAATGTTCAGCATGGGCTCTTTAGATATCCCAATTTGGGGGTACCCTCTGAAACACCATAGTTAGGGGTCAATTGAGTATACTTCTTTTCACTGCACCAGACCTGATCAAGGTTGACCTTGTTCACCCAAGGTCACAGAGTTTCAGAACAGCTTGTCTGATCTGGCTCTTTACTGGTCTATGGTCCATGATGAACAGAAGCCTGATGTTTTCTTTGATCTTCCTCATGGCTGGATCCATTGCAAGTGATTTTGATTGCCTAGTGGTCAAGGTTGTTACTCTTACCAGTTCCCTTCTTAGAAAAATCTGTGCTGTCTTAAGAGCCACAGTACCTTACTTTGCTAGAGTGTTGGTAACACAGCAGCTTGCTTTTGCTCCATGGCTACCTTTGAGCACTGCATACTTACTCTTGTAGTTTTTGTATCCACTTCTATTTTGGGAAGAATTTGATGCTTCGTCTTTACTTCAACATCTTTATACAAATGTCTTGGTCTTTGAAAAAAAATAGCCATTTCCCTCTATTTAAAAAATGTAGTACGTTACCTGTGGTAGAAATGACCAAGAATTATTTTTATTTTTATATTTATTTTTTATTATTATTTTTAAATTACAATTTGGATGTTATCAAATATATACTACTGATATTAATACATGTACCACCTCCCAATTTATCTTTCCTATGAGATATATGTATATATATACATATATCTCATAGGAAAATATCTCATATATATTAACTATATATAATCTCCTGCTTTAAATACAAATTTGTTCTCAGGATTTTTCCTTAACTTGTGAGCATCTCTCAGATTAGCTTTCTGGAAGGACTTTGATTGCTGCATCTGGGTGGATGGGTCTGCATCATTTATCACATCTATTTACCATGTTCATAGTTTTCGATTTTCACGGATGATGCTGCCATAGATGCTTTTGGACAATTATTTGGATTCACATCTCTGACTTTTTGAGCTGGCAGAAGTCATAAAGCCTTACTTAGCATGTGAGAATGAAAGTGGCATTTGCTCAGAACCAAATCCTGGCAGCTCCTTGTCTTTGCTCTCTCCCTTATGCTCTGCTCTTGGGAAAAGTCCCAAACTATTTGGCAAAGTACTTAAAGCCTCACACAATGTGATCCTTTCCAAGATATCTAGATTCCTCCTCCTTGGCATCCTCATATCTCTCTGGGAGCATCTCCTTGCCCTGTGCTTTTGCACACTTTCCTACTTCAGATCACTAACTCTCAGGCATTCAGATAGAACCTTCACAATTTTGCCCTTTTCATAGGCCTCCTGTACTACTATTCAGTGCATGTTTAAAAATTCTTACTTCGAAAGCAGATTTTAACTTAACAACAATAGGTGTCAGAGGATATAGGTCTGATTTGTGTGTGTGTGTGTGTGCTTTTGAAGTCACATGAAGAAACATTAATAAGTATTAATGTAAAAAATCAAACTTGAAGATTTTTTTCCACCATCTACAATGATCTCCAATGACAAAACTTCCTGTGTGAAGGAATTCTACATTTGCCTATCTTTCCACAAAGACTAGCTCCCCTTATCTCTTTGATTCTGAAACAGCTTCCTGTTGATGTTCTCAGTTGTCTTGGAGGAGGTCATTGCTCTGTGGTGTCCCTGCTGAGGTCATGGGGATCCATAGAACAGCTTTCAAAGTGGTCAGGGCACATAGTGGATGGGGGCTGTGTCAAAGAAGGCTTCTTATTGGAAGCAGTCCTGAACTGAGTTTAGAAAATATGTATTTATTATGAAAGAAGGCAGTAAAGGGGAAACAGTGATAAAATGTCAAAATACATGACATAAGTAGCAACATAACACGAGTGTGGCGGAAACCATATCACTGACTACATTAAAACCGTCAGATAGAAAACAGAGACTGTGAGACTGGCTACAAAATGAAACAGGATCTAGCCATGGAATGTCTATAGAAAAAAGCCTCTTCAGATGCAAAGCACAGGAGGAAAGTTAAACAGTGGAAATATACACCATCGACAGTCATCACAAGAGAGGTGGAGTGACTCTAATAACATCAGGCAAAATAAAAACCTAAATTAATGTGTGCGGAGTTTAAATGAAAAGCCGTAATGTGTCAATTTGCAATCTCAGACAGAGAGGAAGAAATAAGATGGAGGCAATGCTTGAGAGGATAATGGCTGAGAATTTTCCTGCACTGACAAAAGAAATGCTTCTCAAGACATGGAGGATCTCAAGCAAGATAACATAACATAAAAACCACATTAAAGGCAAAGCCTGATAAAAAGCAGAATGCCAAAGTTAGAGAAAAGATTATAAAGGCATGGGTGTTGGGGGTGTGTGTGTGGGGAATGAACACAGTTCACAAAAATTAGCATCTACTCCAAGGGTCGATTTCTCAGTAGCAACAATTGCACCCTGGAGACCAGTGGTAGAGTCTTTCCAGGGCAGCATGTGGAATCTACTTCAAGGAAATGACTGATCTTGAACCACTGTTCAAGAAGGAGTGTGTCTCAAGTATCAGAGCCAAAAAGAGAAGGAAATTTTCTAAAAAAGATTTACCTATTTTATATATGTGAGTATTGTCTTTAGATACCCTCAGTAGAAGGTATCATATTCCGTTACAGATGGTTGTGAGCCACTCTGTGGGTGCTGGGAATTGAACTCATGACCTCTGGAGAAACAGTTAGTGCTCTTAACTGCTGCCCAGAGAAGGACATTTTTATAAGAATGAAACTGAGGGAATTTGTTAGTCATCAGCTGACATTTGGGGAAATGTTTATAGAGTGAAGATAATAACAGATGAAATATTTGGGATACAAGAAGAACTGGTGTCAAGGGAAGTGGTAAGAATGTACATAAAAACTATTCCTAGACATTATAAAAAGAAAGACAACAGAATCGAGATATACACGCATACTAGAAGGGAAGCTTGGAAGGAAGTGAAGGAACCCAAAGTTTCCCATATTGCACCATAAGTTCTTCAATTGTGAAATGGTAACTATGTCCCGTGAATATGTTAGGGCTACCATGGTGGAACTTAAGAGGATATTAACATGGTATATAACCTCCAATCCAGGACATGGAAATGTCTGAGATGGAAATTTGAATTGAAAAATATTTTAAAAATGTAAATGACTTAAGAAAAAGAGAAAAGATAGAAAGCAACAAGATCAATGGGCACATGGTACCATGATAGAGTCAAATGCATACATATAAGTTAGTGGGGTAGATGTATCTAGAGAAATATTAAAGGACTAAAATGTCATGCATGACTTAAAAGTCCTGTATTCATGCACACCTCAAACATAAAGCAATTGGAAGAATGAAAGAAAAATGCCCCGAGTTATATTCCTGGAAAATACTAACTAAATCTGACCCAGCTATTTAATATTAGGAAAAATATAAGGCGAAATCTTGTTAGAGATGAAGGAGTTTACCATACAAAGGACTAACTTTGTGTTCCTATGGATATAGAGCCAATTAAACTTTTATGCATCTAATTACACAGCCTCAATATATTCACCCCAAGATTGACAGGACTGGAAGGGAAAGATAATTCTGGCATCACAGGAGAATATTTTCAAACACTTTTCTCTCAATAATTGATAACATAAATAACCAAATAATCAACAAGGCCAAAGGAGATTTGGACAGTTCAATTATTCATCTTCATCTAAAATAGACACCTAGAGAATTTCACCCAACCATTGTGAAGTTATCACTTTTCAATCATACAAGGAACATGTGTGAAATTGACCACATATCGCACAATAAAACTAGACTGGAATTCTGATACTGGACAACCCGAAGACCATTTTCTCCAGTTTCAATGAGACTACAGAGAGATTATCAATAGCCAAACTAATCAAACCTTACATGTTCAAAAAAGAATAAATAAACCATCTCATTTTAATACCATTCATGAGTCAAAGGGGGAATATTTAGGATGAGAAAAAAATATTCAACCAAACATTTGTGGGATACATCCAAGTGGTTACTTAGAGGTATAAATTTTAGATTTAAATATTTGTATTAGTAAACTACTAGTGCTAAAAATTTGTAGAGATTTGCATTTAAGAATTCAGGGAAGGAATCAGACACACCAGATAAACAAGCAGAATGGAATAGTGATGACAGAAACACAGCTGAATGACATTGACAGCAAACCAAAAGTCATATCAACAAACCCAAATTGCACATCTCTGTGGCATGAGTGGTAAGGAAGACAAAGGAGTAAAAGATACATACTTAGCTGGGAATGATGATGCAAACCTGAATCTCAGCAGTCAGGAGGATGGAGCAACATAATGAGTTTAAGACCAGAGACAAGGGAGACCTGGTCTTCAATTTCTTTTTACTGTGTGTTCATGTACATGCCTCCCATTCCCTCTCTCTCTATTACAGAATATATAAACAGAAAACCCCTGTTCACCTGCAACTGGGGACAAAGGCTGAGCCCATCTCTTTCCTGCTTCCCATCTTGATACTTGAGTACAAAGAAAATACAGGAATACCAGCTGTATACAGCCATGTGCCACTCAGGAGCTCCGTTACATTCCCAGAGTCATTTTATTTTGAAGACTTCAGTCTCCTCATGTATAATGTAAACAAATGAAGTGCATTTTGTCTACCTGAGCATGTAAATGTTTTAGCCACGGGACTGTGTTCCAGCTGTGAAATGGGAGAATGTATTCTGCCTTTGTTCCAATGGTGCCGAGGCAAATATTTAAAAACTGGCTCTCTGAAAGCAAGCAAGTCAGGTACAAAAACTATACACAAACAAACAAACAAACCCCCATGATGCAGCCTTTGCCAATATCTGCAGTCTAAATACTGTCAGCAGCAGCTATCTTGAATCATTGGCTGCAGGGTTGGAATGACGTGTGAAGTTGGCATCGACAGTCTATTGGGAACTGTGCAGCACAACAACATGACTTCCTCAAGGAGTGGTCAGGAACCCACATAGTGGTTACAGATCTTACCCTAAATGACACAGTAAGGGCAGCAGGAGTTTGAATCCTTAAGTCAGGAAAGACTGAGTTTGAATTTTGGCTTCACCTCTCATTGCAGTCCCTCTAAACCATTTTGTTCTCTAGGCTCTGGTTGACTCAGCAAGACAATAGGAATGGTAATAGCAATGTCCACATGATATCTAGTCATCTGTTCATTTGCCAGATACTTAGCATCACATGCTTAGTCATAAGGATGGTGATGAGCCAGGCCCAGTACTAAGTGTGCTTACCTTGAAGATCTTAAGTGCCAGGTATTTCTTTGGAGAGATTTTCCCTATACTCGATTCAGCACCAGCTTTCCTCCTATGTTGGACTCTTTTCTCCTGCAATGCATCTATGTGATTGCATGGTCTGTATCTGAGTGACTTGTTGGGCAGCATGATTTGTCTCCTTGACACACTTCCTCCGGGCTCCAGTTGGTGATTTCCAGACTCGCTAGGCACTTCCCATGGGGCATAGCACAGGCTCTCAACTCTGCATTACCTCAAATGAACTACTCAATATCTTGTTCTATCCACCCTACCTACACCTTCTGAGATCCTCTGTCTCCCAGAGAGTGGGGCCACAGATTATCCAAAGCATTGGGAAGTCGTCTGGAAAGGCATCCACAGCTACCTCTTTTTATGGGAAAAGTTGCTTCTCCCAAAGCCTTGCTCATAGGGAAATGCGAGACCAGATCCAACTACGGTTTCAAGTTTATCTTGTATCACTCTTGCGGAAATCAATACATAGTGAATTAAATGAGTAAACCAGTGGTGAGAATTTCATGCACCATAATGGGATTTGAGGGAAGCTATTTTGGGGTGTAGCGAGAGCTATTGATCTCTCTGCAATCACATCGTTCAGACAACTATACATTTTGTCATTCCCAAGCAGAGAGCTGAGACTTAATGAGATTGGCTCAAAATTGATTGATTGACTAGTTCGTTCATTCATTCCTTCTTGTATCTGGCACACATATTTTGAATACCCACTAATGTACCAGATATTTTTCTGGGTTCTGGACATAAAAAGATGACCTGAATATAAGTACAAGGGTCTCATTATGTCGTTGGAGGAAGACTCAAAAAACATAATTAAATGAATGCTATGATGGATGTTTATAAGAGATACTGTTGGCACACTAAGGAAAGAGTGACAGCTGGGCCTCTGAGAGCCGGGACAAGCCTTTCTGAGGCAGTCATATTTGTTTGAGGTTATGTAATGAGGACAGTTTATGAGTGGGAGAAAGGAGTGGAGATGGAAGAGGAAAAGGAAGTCCTGGTGAAAGGAAGCAGCTCATTCATGCCAGGGCAACAGGACATGATGTGGCCCTTGGAGCCAGATAGACTTTCTCTTATGATGTATATGGATATTCACGTGAGGAATGAAGCCATTTAGAGGCAGCATATGGATGATATTGTCTAGATAAGTGAGCCCCATCTAGACCTGAGGAGTCAGTACCCTGGGTATCATTCAGGAAACACTCTCCAGAGAGGATGTGAATGCACTTAGGCCAGAGACTTTATTGTTCGTCATGCAGAAAGTGGCATAAAAGGAACATCCCGCATAGGTCTCACGGATGATGATTAGGAATCCTGAGATTCAGGGCTGTTTGTCCTATATGCCTTTGTGGTCAGTGTCACAAAGTCACAAATCCTTATTTCAATGAAAGGCAGCAATTTCCCTCTTCTGCCTCAAGGTAAAGACTGCAGCTGGTTCCAGCAATAGCATCCTTTCTTGCCTCAACCAGTCCTTAGATAATGACAAATCCCTTTTGCTTGCTCCCCATTATTTCGTTGTAAATGAGAAAGTAATAAAGCAAGGCTGCAACTGGACTAATTAAATCAGCCATTTCTAATCCCATCGATCCGGGAAGACAGTGTGGAGGGCCGGAAGGGAAAGTGGTTTTTGATTCAGAGTGAGGCAAATCTATTTCTGTCACAGTACAGGGACAGAAGTGAGAAAGAAACAGGTCTGGATTGGGATGTGAGGCCTCTAGAAGAAGGAGTGGGCATATGTGAAGTTGGCAAACACCCCATCTCACAAAGCAGGCTGGGCAGAGCTAGCCTCTGTTTTTCTTATGAGGACAAAAGGTCTGAAGCAGAAGGAAAGGCTGGTGGAGTGGGAATCTCACCCTTTGTTGCTGGGGAATATGTGATGCAGGGTTAAAAAAAAAATCAGTACCAAAGGCAACAAAAGTAAGTATGTGAATAAATAAATAAATGTTTTAAAAGCAACCTGCTGGAAGTCAGCCTGTGTGTTTTTGAGGGCCAGCTAAGTATCACATTGCCAGTATTGAGTTTAGAAGTATCTTTTCTTTGCTTTTCTGTGGAAGGTCATTTTTTTCTGTCACGTGGACAAGCATAGCTCCCGCCACCTGTGGCCTCCTCTTGCATCTCCCTGGCCAGCCAGGTCTGGAAGGCCATCAGTTCTTTGGAGACAACAGTGAGCCATCCTCATTGCCTCAATCTTTCTGCTGATACCTAACTCCCTGGGCTTCTCTTCCTTCCCCAAGGATTGTTCATTGTGTGATCTCTGCTCTGATTATGTGAAATCCCTGGGGGCTGTTCTGAAAAAGCCCCCCCCCCCATGTGAATTCCTCAAGGCTGAGCAAATTTCTGCTGAATCAAGCCTGGAGGCACAAGGAGCTCAGGATCCTGGACACAATGGGTGATTTGGAGCAGTCCCAGGGTTTAGAACCTCTGAGTACTATTCTCTCTGTAGAAGGACACCTATTCATCTCTCTTCCCAGCCCCAGTATGTTGAAATATACACAGCTCTCTCAGCTTTAGTTTTAGACACGGTCAGGAGCACTTTTATTTGATTCGAACCTGTACACTTCTGCAGTGGGAAGACAATGAATTGTAACATCCAACCCAAAAAGCTAGCAGATTTTATGGTAGTTGGGGAACAAACAGCTAAAGGGAGGAAAAGAATTTATTTTAAAATGGGTAAGTTTGAGTTCAGTTGCACCCAGAATGAATAACAGTAAGTGGAATTTATGAGCTATCATTACTTCTTACCTTAGAGATATTTTATGACTTTCTAAAGTAAGCTAAAACATATAAGAAAAACCTTGACAGCCATCTAAACGTAAGATTTACAAGCTAGGAGGGTAAAGACTGGTTTTGTAATAGAATAATATCACTATAAAATGCCCTTGATTCCCAGAGTCGAATTCAAGGGCCAGTTGGACCCAATGCACATGTACCTTCATGCCACTCTGACTGGGCCCAAATCCTGGTCTAACATTTTCTACAGATCCTTTTGTGGTAGAACAGACACAGCACTGCTGAGCATGTGTTGATCACTGATATTTAGATATATGTCTGCTGGCTGCTTGGAGAACAAGAAAGCAGAAGGCAAGGTCTCGGGCTTTGGACACAGAATAGGCAGCTCAGGTGATCGGCTAGTTTTCCTGGCTACCTGGGTCTAGAGAAGGTTTTGTAAAGCAGCCATTCAGAAGTAGAATGGTTACTGTGAATTCACTGTAAGCTATCCAAATTGATGACATGAAGTGGTAATTCTTCAAGCGAACTGTAAGACCAAAACTGGAATGGAAGTCAGTAGGTGCTGCAAACAAGGAGTCTTTCTCTCTCTCTCTCTCTCTCTCTCTCTCTCTCTCTCTCTCTCTCTGTCATGTACAATGTAGACTCAGCCCCTTTAGGACTAGTATGTTATCCACGACTAGTATGCCATCCACACCACATGGTGCAGAATAGGCATGCTGGAAGGTACATGCTGCTTGAAATTCTGTAATGTTCCCAGCTTCACCCATTTGCTCCTATCACTCCTCCTTGCACTGCTTGTATTTCAATGTTAATTAATATTTCAAGAAACCTTGCTGTTTAAAGCTTAACCTTGTGATTTTGACTATTTGAGAGAGTCTCTGAAGATCCCAGCATATGGTAATTTGTAACTTTGTCAAGGCAAAGTTTTAATTTCAAGGGCTGCTACACTGGTTTGTCTGAGTGAGAAGTAGCTGGGAATAGAGATTCAGGTGTCCCGATCATGATCCTTGGTCATGAGGCACATATATATTATTATGGAACTATGGTGAATATTTAGAGCCAGATCTCAAATGTTCATCTGGACCAGACACTGTGCTACACATTCCACATATGTCATCTCACTCTTTCCTCCCTAAACCCTGGTGAAATTCTGTGTCTCATTTTGTAGAGAAACAGAAGTCCTGAAGCAGAAGAAACTTTCCCCAAGTGTCACAACCAGTACGTTTCAGGGTCATTATTTGAACCTAACTCTTTCCTCTGAAGCCTACTACCTCTATTATGCCTTTTCAGGCTTATTAAAGACCCAAGTTATGTACAAGGAGGCTGTGGAGTGCCTTTTTTTAATGTATAGTGAGCAGCAGATACTATTCTATGTCAATCATCACAGCAATGGACAGAAAAGAGTGAAGAACTTATTCTCATATGACTGCCATTTAGGTTGAAAAAGACAGGCAACAAATAGCACAAACACTAGACACATCCTCTGTGGGATTATGACAAGTTCTATAGCAACATATATAGTCATAAGCCAGTGAAGAATAGTGCTTTCAGGGCTTGTTGCAGCAGGGACTCAGTCAGTGGGAAGGACCGTGCCCAGAGAGGAGGTGACACATATGCAAATGACCAGTGGGGAGATTGTATGTCATAAAAAAGGGTAGAATGTACTGGAATCCCCAACATTGGACGTGGGTTGTACATAGTATGTGCAGTGATAACTACGAGGCCAGTGTGGCTCTAATATGAAATGAAGGGAGAGAGCTGAAAGAAGAGGCCAGAGAGGCCACAGGGGAAAAGCACTGGAGGCCAGGTTCTGTTGACCTCTCATTCTACTTAGAGAAAGATAGGTTCTGAAGCATTTTTTTTTCTGTGAACAGTCACTTGTTATAGCTTTTATTTTTTAAGAGATCACTAGCACGTGGAGAATAGAGGAGGGCATGGGCAAGGAAATGTGGGCAGTCCAGAGGAAGGCTTTTGTTGACATCTTTGCAAGAAATGCTGAAGATGGGGATCCAGAGGAACTGAGAAGCAGTAAGGATGCTGAAGGGAGAGACAACAGAATTCCCTGGATATTTAGAAGTGGAGAACAGTGTTTAGTTTTTCCAGTGGCAAAATTTACTTAATCTACTTTCCTTACATTGTACATACTACCCTAAAGAGATCACAGAAAGTCTGATGGGGACTCTGAAGTATTTTGCTTTTATGTTCTTGAATCTATGCAACGAAATTCTAAGTGTGAGGACTAGTGAAAATCTTGTATTGCAGTAGTCATTAATGTCTATTATCTAGTTTGGTGCTTGGTTCAGAGATAGATAGAACCAGGAGACATGAAGATCTAAAACTGAAACAGAAGTTCATCCCTCAAGGTTGGAAGCAATAAATCACACTGGGAACAAGCTGAGGTGGTGACAGTAGCCTTCTGCAATGGGAAAACCAAGAACTTGTTGTTCCATGAAGAAGATGCTAGGGTTGTTTTCTTGGCACCATGGACTAGCAGATGTCTTCAAGTTTCAAGGCAGCAGATTCAAGAAGGATTTTATGGAACAGAACAGAAGGGCAGCATAGAGAAATCCAAGCCTTCACTGTCTAGAATGGCAGTGTAGCTATCACTGACCTTATAATGACAGCTCAGAGATAAATGCCTTCAGGAAGTATGGGACATTCTTAGGGTTATCCTGGCACTTCCAAGATAGAGTCACTAGCTAGAAAGAGAGGGGTCAGGATAGTAAGACTCCAGCCCCAGAATCATAGTGTCATTGATTCAGTAAACACATTAACTGGTAAAGAAACAAATGCCCAACAGGGAAGAAAATTCCCTGATGCCGTTGTTTTATAGGCATATAGGTGAGACCCTAAATCTTAAAGATATCATCACTCTTTTAAAGAAATCATTGGTAGGGTATGTGATCCTGTTCAGATGGTCAGAAAAATCAAAGGAGTGAGCCCATCTAGGAACAAGCTGAAGTGATGAAACCCCTTGGAGGAAACAGAGTGTGAGGCAAATGGCCTGAATTTTGACCTGGTTCTTCTTCCATTTGACTCTTCCATTGGATAATTTATGTAATCCATTTAAAGCTTGGTTGATTTTACTTATCCATCTTTTAAAATTTAAAAACATTTAAAAATTGTTTTAGATCAATTAGTATTTGTACTTATCAATGGGTTACATGTCTTTATTCCTTTTTCCTCTTGCTGTAATACAATATCCTAACGAAAGCAGTTTAGGGGAGAAAGAGTTTACTTTAGCACACAAATCTAGGTTACAGTCCACCATGGTGGAGAAATGTAAGTGGCAGAAACATGAAGTATCTAGTCACATTCATAGTCACAACCAGAGACTGAAAAATGTTTCTTGATGACTTTAATTTATGATTGATTATAGTTCCCTTAGCGACAGTGTTTCAGTTTGATTTGAATGTTTATAGATATGGGTGTAAGTGTGTGAATGTCTATAGTTCTTTGTAGGGTGAATGTCATCCCGTGGTGCATATTCTCATGGAAATTTCTGCTGAAACCTTCTGCCCTTCTATAAAGTCTTCTGGCAATTACTTTTTTTCCCTCTATAGCTATCATGACCCACTAGATAGACATTGTCTCCTCTTTGGGTCCCTAAAGTTCCTGAGACTGCTCAGGTGTGGCTTATCTATTGGCGTTTCCTTAGGTAAATGTTAGACTATACTTACCGCCCACTCTTAAGTCCTTTTATGGCATCCTGATGTTTATGTATAGTATCGTGTGAATCACATTTTAATGGCAACCTTTTTATATATGTGAGGAACCTAGAAACGTACAAAAATGGGAGGTATGTTACTTTCTGTGACAGAAAATTATTGGAGACAATAATAATAAAGAGAAACTATGTATTTTGGTTCATAGGTTTAGATGTTTCAGTTTGTTGATGCCTGACCCATTGCTTTTAGTTCTGTGCTGGGAGAATGGTAAAGGGGTAGAGTATTTTTGCCAGAGCAAATTGTTCACCTTACAGTTAAGAAGCAGTGCATGAAAGAGGAAGAGAATATGGTCTCACAGATCTCTTCAAAGAGAATTCCCCAGTGAGCAAAGGGCTTCAGGATAAGCTTCTTTTTAAAAGGTTCTACCACTGTCCAACAATGCCTCCTGGAGACCAAGCCTTTAGCAAGCTGGTCTTTGTGAGATGTTCAGCCCTCAAGTTAATGAAAGCTGTGTAAGGCATCTGCAGTAAGTTCAAGTCCCAGAAACTGATAACAGGGGCCTTATAAGGAGCCATCAGTTCCAGCTCTGAGTTAGAGTTCTCTGTTAATTACCAAATTGCTGTGTGGCCCTGGGCAGCTGGCATTTTTCTTTAGTCCTAAATTTGCCCTCTGACCGACAGGCAGCTGAGAAGGATTCCTAACTCCTTTTCTCTAACATTTAAAACTCCAAACTTAACACAACGGTCCAGATTGACCAGACAGGGCACATGCTGTGAGCAGCAGCTGCATGCATGGCTTCTTCCTCAGCTAATTCCTCAGAGCTTATTCCTGAAGGCCGCACACTCCCACTGATGGATGTCGTCTCTGGCATTTATTAGAGTGACAGTAAATTTTGCAAACAATAAATATCTCAGTACTTTGCTGATGATATGTCTTTAAGTGCCACTTCCATGCCTTGCTTGATCTGCAACAAAGATTCTTTTTAATCTTGTAATACCTCTTTTTTTTCCTGCACTTATTTTGAATCCTGATCAGATTTCTATAAATTCTCTAGAGCAACTGGCAAGGAGGCCAGAGGAGTAGCCCAGCGATAGTTCTGTCCCAGGTTTTGACAGGTCCAACACCTGATTTCCTGACTTATCTGTGTAACACAGATTGCATGATGCACACTCACACACAGAAAGATCTAGACTCATATCCCCTACCTTCAGTCATGGGGGGCCAAGTGGTCTTGGATAGACTAACTTGACCTTTCTGAGACTTACTTTAAAACGAGGGTTACGGTTTCATTGCAAAGTTTCAGAGGAAGTGGGATGACTAGTGTGAAACATTTATCCCAGTGAGAAGACAGTGTCTGTCCTGGAAGACAGTGGATGCTTAGCAAATGTGGAACCAATAAAAGGATTATGACTCTGAAGGAAGATTCCAGAGCTCCTGCTCAGAAAGCCCTGGAGGCCAATGTCAGGGGTCGTAAATCAAGTCTGCCTCTGTTTTAATACTGAATTAACAACCAGGCAGGGGGAAAAATGGAACATTTAAATATTTAAACCAAACATTTAATTTTTAAACACGGACATTCTTTTTATAACCTGGACTGCTCTTCAAGGCCTGTGGAAATTCCCTGAGCCTCTCTCTGTCCTCATTCATGGTGCATGCTAAAGAGAATTGCCATTGGGGATGCTCTGTGCGTGGCAGGGGATAATACACTTGCTGGGTTCTGAAGACGGCACGTTTGTGTCCCAATAAAGCCATCACTGACAAGTTTCTATAAAGGAGACTAAGTCTCTGTATAATAAAAAGGAAACGAAATCTAAGCCAAAGAAATGACTTTTCACGTCTCCCATGATTTCAGTCTTGCCAAACACTGTCCTAGAGTTTTGTATGTTATCTTTTCCAAATCGCACTAGGAAGACCATGAGACGTTTACACTGTCATTCTCTTTCTGTGAGGAAATTGGCTCAGGGAGGCCAACTATGTGACCCAGGATTATTTGTTTTGGATAGTGGATGCTTATAGTCTGTCTTCTTAGTACCTGCCCCTTCTTTCTGTAGGAACCACTAACTTTGGCATGGATCCTTTCTTTCTTCCCTGTCCCTGTTCTAGATTTAGTTTATATGTATCTGGGTCTCATGACATAGAGCAGTGCCATGGAGATCTATTCAGAGATGTAACTAATCAGAGTCAAGGAAGGCATCAGGATATTATAGAAGAGGGTGGGCACTGCTCTTAGCCTTTCAATAGAGATCTATTCTGTCTTTAGGTAGGTGTGTGTGTGTGTGTGTCTGTCTGTCTGTCTGTCTGTCTGTGCTGATATGTGCATACCAGAAAAATTTGTTAGATCACATGTTATAGCGAGCTACCCAGTGTCACCAAATATGTTAGGAATGAAATTTGAGTCCTCTGTGAGAGCAGTATGTGCTCTTAACCACTGAGCTATCACCGAAGACCATTCTCTTGGTATTTTTTTAAACTCCAAGTTAAGAAAACTTATTGAAAGACAACTCTAACTTACACGTAGTCTGGTTGAATATCTGAGGTTACCATACCTATTTAAGAAAATTGATTTCTGTCTCTTCTTACTGACCTCTTCTTTCTTATGCATGACTTTCATCTACTGATGATGAGCTAGGAAGCAACAGTTATGTTATGTTCTCCACACTCTTCTTGATCCATGTCTCTCTAATCTGTCTTTGGTTTTACCAGGGTGTAATTACTAAACACCGGACATTGCTTATAATCAGATTTCTGCATAAGCTCCTTATCTTTCAATTCTTGCTGTCATCTAAGCCACGGATCCATAGGACACTGTTTCCTTTTTGGGTACAATTCTCCTCTCCACCTAGTTGGCATGCTTATCACCTTGCTAACCTTCACGAGGGCACTTCTCTCTTCCCTGAATACCATATTAAATATGGCACACAATTCCCATTGCTTCTGGTGGTGGCTGTTCTTGAATTTTAAGGGTTGAAATTTTTGTCTCATGGAACTTTGTGTAGCTACCATTTCCCTTCTCAGCTCTGACTTGCCTAGAAAGGTGAGGAAATCTCTCAGCTTCCATTAAGTCTCTTCTCAGAATCTCCAGGTCCTCTGAGTCACAGACACTCCTGGCTAAGTCTTAGACTTGAGAAGGCTAAGGGCTGTTTTCCTAAAAAGTATGGCAGGTAGAAACCTATACTAACAAATTTATCAGGATCCTTTCTGAAATAAGTATACAAGCTAACTTGAAGATAAACAAGTCTCCAACCACTGTGGTTTGAATATGATGTCCCCCATAAGCACATTAATGAAATGCTTACTTACTAGGCCAGGGTGCTATTTTGGGTAGTTCTGGAAACATATGCAATAGAGCTGAGCTAGAGGCAGTAGTTCACAAGAACTAGGACCTTGGAGACATATTACTCAGTAACACCTTCTGTCTTGGGCCCTCCATCCTAGATGATCACAAAGAGTCCATCCCTCCACCACTACATGTTCTTGATACAATAATGTCCTGTCCAAATTTATGGGGCAAGGGAAATAGTGAGCCAAAAGAAATCCTGCCTAAGTCGTTTCTGTCAAGTGTCTTGTCAGAGAGATGACAAAAGTAACTAATAGGTAACATAAAAGCCAGAAATCACTTCAAAAATTTAAGATAGCCTCAGAACAAACTCTAAAACCCAAAGCTGAAGCAACATATAGAAAACAATAATTATGACTAAAACAAGTTTCATTATATAGGAAAGAATGAAAAAGGACAAGGATAGTGAGACATGGAGGAAGATTTTGAAAGGGCATAATATACTTGCATAAAAATGACCTTGTATATCCCTATATAATAATAATAAACCAACAATGGCCACATAGAGCCTCTACTCTTTTCTCATTAGGCTCCTCTGGATTGACATAGGAATGCCTCCAAGTTTTGGCTTCTGACTCTCCCATGATATCTGCCAAGCTATCCCCTGGAAACATGTAGACATCTAGCTATTTCTGGGCTATGCAAAACACCTTTGAAGGGATTGCAAGAGTAGATGATGCAAAAGGAACTCGGTACTTGCTTCTCCTTGTCCCCTTCTTTCATTGGTCACAGGTTACCTTGCAGGAAGAGTTAATATTCTTGTCTTCCTAGCTTATCATAAACTGCCACAGTAACAGTCTGTAGCCTGAAACCTGTCCAGCCTTATGTGTCAAGCCAGCAAATGCAAGGAAGCACTACCATGTTTCTTGCATTGCAGTGCTCCAGGTTCTGCATGCAATTGGAAGCTATGGTGCAAGGCACTGGGCCAAGTGCTGTTGGGTCATGTTGACTCACACAGGAAACCCTATGAGGGAGTCTAGTGTGTCTTTAAGGACCCATTTGAACAGAAGCATACAAAGCTTGTTACAAGAAGAAGAATTGGTATAAGTCATAGGCCCTAAATGCCTAGTTAACTTGCTTTGTGACTTTGACTACATTTCTAAGCCTCTCTGTGCACTGGATTTTTCATAAATGAAACAAAAGTGATTGCTAGGCAGTGCCATTGCAGAATTTCTAGTTCTGCTCTCCTGAGCTTTATGTGGGTATAAAACTATTCTTTCTTAGTCCTTTCTGTGTCCATTGTTTTGCATATTCATGAAGTAAGATAGGCTAGAGATGCAGGCTCACCAGGATAGAGTCAACAAGGATAATGACTATCAAAGATCATAGGCGGTTTTTCTTCTGCTGGAATTATAACAGTCCAGGTTAAACAGCCGTGGAAGACTTCCATCTATTGCTGGTCAACTGCAAATATTTAGCACATCCTGGAGTGGAAGAAATTGTCACCAATCACCAGCAGTCACCAGAAGTGACTCTGAAGAAAGCTGAGGGCAAAATTCAGTGGTGTCAACATTCTTAGTTGTCATCTGTAATGACCAAGACTTGCCTGGAGCCCCAGCTAACTGTGAGTTTAAAGGTGACTGTTTATGAGGCTATTAGATCTTTCAGAGTCTTTCATCCTTTGAATTTTTTGCTAAACTCAGACTCCAGAGGAATTTTGAGTAAGAAATTATTTTAAACAAAACAAAAGACAAAACAAAACAAAACAAAACAACCCGAAACCCTAAAGCCATTATTTGAATCTCAGCCACTCACCCCACACTAGATACACATTTTTATATGGACCTCTCTTGCCTTCATACTTTCTGAAGTGAGCTCTAATTTGTCCTCATTTTAGACAAGGCTCTTGAAGTTCACAGAGATTGAAATCCTAGTTAACATGTGATACACTCAAATTACAGAATACAGGCTTTTGATCATGGTGTGAGTCTGTGTTTGACTCTAATCTTGGAAGAAGGTGAAGAAACATTGTAATATTAAGAGGGTGTAGAGGTGTTTAGTAAAAAGTCTTCTTGTGCATATGACCTGGCCACTGTACCCAAGAGATCACTACAACTGTGGTTCTCTACACAAGACCTGTATGAGATTTATCCCAGTATGGGGGAGGAACTATCAAGTTCCCTCTGGGAGATTATTGGCTGGTTTTGTTTGTTTGTTTTGTATTTTTGTTTTTTGTTTTGTTTTGTTGTTGCTGGGCAAAGAGATGCCATTTCCTTCATTGGTGTAGTAAATATGCTCCAGTAAATAACCTTCGCTTCACATTTGTGCTAGTGATTCTAATGAAACTCAGTAGGTCACATGCAGAAAGGAGACACGTTATTGAGAAGTAGAAGGCTCTCAGCAGGAGAGAGTGGAGGATCAGGGGAGTGAGGGGTAAGAAAGACTAAAATTCATTATTTACAAGTATGAAATTGTTAAAGAACAAAAATCAGGAGAACCACCTTGACTCTAGGACCATCTAGCAGTTGAATACTATGCCTGTGATGAAGACTACTATGCTCTTGGAAGCAGAGTTGGGGGCTATTCAGCTTTACCCAGCACTGTGCTTGACAAACAGAGATATCTGGAGAAGCATAGGAAAGTCAACAGAAAGCTGGAGTCAGATTTGATCTTTTTTTTCCTCCTTTTCATGCATAAGCAGTGGTTAGATGCAGGCCACCAAGATCTGTCTCTTACCCAAATTGTGATTGCCAAATATGTGAAGAATGGATCCAAACTGTAAAACATTGCGATAGTGACATTTACTAACCTTAATGACATACTGGGCACAGTCACAGCACTTCTCATATCTTATTTCATTTAATCTTTGTGACAATAAACCACCTGTTATCCTTACCTCATTTTTCAGATAATGAAACCAAGGCCATGATGAATTAAATTAGGCAAAGGGTGTAGTAACACCATTTTCAGCACAGGATTTTCTGTGAGAATATGTGCTATGTAGACTGTATTGCCTTGCTGCCTGAGGACATCTGGGCTTACTATTAAGCAGAGCCCTTATTAGATGTTAGATCTTGCATGCCCAATCTAGGACCTAATTCCATGGAGCCTTATTTCCCTACTATGACTTGTTCTTACCAAAATGCCAATATCTATTTCTTACTTCCCTGGGAGCGGTCATGCATGAACCTGAGGGATGGCTTCAGGGTCACAGCATCATCAGGAGGCTTCAGGCATTGGTGTGAACTGCTGTAGGGTTCTTCTATTATACATCATCCTGGAGAGGTAGCCCTAGAGTTTTGGACAGGGGCATTGGGATTAGAAGGTTGTCTGCAGTTCTGATCCTTCACTTACAGTATGTGTGGGCTTGCAGTTCATGCTTCTTCCCTGAGTCTAAGACACAGGATTATTTACCTTTACGCAGTTTAGGCCATAGCTTTAAAAACTATTTATGAACTTTGACTTCATGATTCTTTTTCTGAGAGATAACCTGAAGGGGATAGATAGTCTAAGTGGTTTCCTTTGAGGGAATAGAGAGTTGGAGAATGAAGTGAGTAGAAGCCTTTTATAAAGGGCCCTGGTCTCAGATAATGCATGACTAAAGGTCATTCAACTAGACCCTAGGCATGTCACTTCCTTTTCCTGAGATGATTTACTTACATTTAAAATGGACATGAAGATGCTTTCTTTCAGGCTCATTCTGGGTCTGATGAACAATGAAAAAGAGAAAACATATTAAAGAAAGTTGGTTAAGGTTGAAAAAAAAGAGAGAGAATAATTACAAGAACTTAGGGATCAAAAGTTGTCACTTTAGTAAAGCCCTGGATTGGGTTACTGCCTCCTACTGGCCAGTGCAGCTGAGAAAGCTTCATTACTATCATGATTTCTCATATTCTTGATTCTGGCGAGTTGGCCACATGATATATAAGAATACCCCTGGCCCCCAACTATGCCCATTGCCACTGGATTGTCTTCTATTTTTCTACCTGAGTCAGAAGTACTTGTGACCATTGGTTTATTTGTGATGGACTTGGTTCCTGTGTCTCGCAGCTGGTTCGGACACACATAGCAGGGGTTTGGGAGGTTTCCTGGTGTCTGTGGTTGTTTCCATGGAGGAACTCCCCAGGGATGCCAGGTTGAAAAGCAGGCCTCAGCCTACCTTGGGAGTCTAGGAAGCAAAGCTGTAGCTTTTTGTGCTACAGCTCCTATTGACAGGTACCAGGCTGTGTCAGCCTGGATGTTAAACAAGCATCTGTTCTCCTTTGTTGGGAGTCATATTTATATCACCCTCCTTGCATAAGTGGAAAACAGTGGTGCAAAGAAGTTAAATAACATGTTTAAGACTACATGCCCCATGGGCAACAGACATGATGCTCCAACCTAGAGCTTTCAAAGTCTCTTGCCTGACTTGTTTAAGCACTAATCTAGTGAAAGAGGGAGAGAGAGCATCATTGATTATAAATCTTCTGAGTTTCTCACTTTCTTCAGAAAGAATGAACCAACTGCACTTGTATAATTCACTGTTCCAATGACATAGGTGGATATTGTCCTCTTATCCAGGTTCTGAAAATACAGAACAGCCTTATTTCAGCTCTCCGTGAAACTTGCATTTCACTGGAAGAACTCATGGGTGTTAGGAAAAGCCACTGTTGTCTGACTTTATTTAGAAAATACCTATAGCTCCTGCTTTCTTCTAAGCTCCTTCTCTAGTTTTACATACCTATTGAGTACCTACAATGTTCCAGAAAAATGGTAGAAACTGTGTGCTGCCTTATGTCACAGTGACTCCCACTAAGAAAACTAAACCATGTCCTTTGAAAGCAAGAGCATCAGCGAACTTAGTTTCTTGTCTTAGGGTACACAGCTATGACCAAACCTAATGTCTGTCTGGTGACCGTGGCACCGTCACCTGGTTTCTAGCTTTACCTCTGGTTTCATTTGCTGGGTATCCTTGGGTGCAAAACTTTGCTCCTTGGTCCTTAATTTTCCATCTCTTCTCAAAAATGGCCAGATGATCTTCAAGGTCTTCTGAGCTGGATACCTTTGGCAATAAGTCTTTGATGTAACAAAGTATAGGTGCCTCAAAGATTTCAGATACAAAGATGTCAGAGGCCTATCTGGCTCTGCTTCTTTTAAAGCCAGCCTGTGCTGCCCTCTTCCAGAAGTGAAGGAAGTTAATACTCTTCATGTGAAGAGGCCTGAAGCCTACAGGGTGCTCAGTCTTCCCCTTTCTGTTAGATCAACCTATGTTTGGAGTTTAGTTGACAACTCAGGTGGAGAGAGAACCACCATCACCCAGGCAACCATGATGCTGGCTTTATGCAACTGACTTGTGGATTTTTAAATTTCCCAACTTTGGTGTTGTTGCGACCTAACATGAACCATGAATCCAATTAAAACTAATTAAGAAGGTAACTCTATGTCTGAAGAACCAAACTTAAGAAGTTTCAAAATCAAGCTGTTGACACCCCTTCAGCAGCCTCACCATTGCCATGGATAATGAGGGGAAGAGAGGGCATTTCTACCATGAGCAGGTGTCAGGAGGTTTGCCTACGGATGTTTTTTTGCTGGTTTTATCAAATCTTCTGTTGTTTTCCTTAAAGTAGAAATGTGTTAACTTAAACCCAGCTCCAATGTTGATAGTAGAATGGTGTGGGATTGAAGCCTGGCTGTCATCCCCAGCTGTTTGTGATGGTGTGAGTTAAGGGGACAACAGTTGCTAAGGAATAGGCTAATTGCAAATGATGATCCTAATTCTTGCAATTCTTACCCTCTCAGAACTTGATCTTGCTATTCTTCAATATTCAGGACTCTCTTCTCTCCTCTCAAAAATGTGACTGAAATGATGTTGGTCGATTCTAAACCTTTGCATCAAGAAACCATGCATACTTCCATTGTGTCTTCTGGATTCTAGTCACTAAATGTCAGTGTACTGGGTTGACTCTGTAGAGTATGAGAGACATGCATGAATTATGGAATATCTCAAGCCCACACTGAAGGATCCCAAGGTGATCCTGAGTGTTCTGGCAACAGTGAAGAGGGGAACATATGGAAGTTCCTGATGGATGGTAATTGTGTTTATTATTTTTATTTAACTTTTACAATATTCATTTGAAGCAAGTGTTTTCTCTTCTTCACAGACACAGATACTGAAGCAAAGAGGCTAAAAATAACCAGGGAAGGCTGTACAGCCATGCATGTAGGCAGTTTGTAAGTGACCTAGTTCTAAAGCCTGGCCCCATACCTCTCTAAAAGACACCTAACTAGATTTTGCTCTCCACCCTGAATATCTCCAAAATAAAAAATAAATGGGAGATAGTGAGGGGAGAACAATATCATTCTTATATCCATCCCACAAACAAACAAGAGGGAGCTGTCTTCTGTTTGTGAGACCAGGGCACCTTGAATCTGACAGACTAAGTATGGCAAGATGTTCTCACTTGGTACTGTTCATGCCTCATGAAGCTACTGGGATAAACTTGGGCACCATATAAATTATGATCAAATAAATTTCTGGTCAAATAAACATGAGACTTCTTAAAGCAATAGCCTCCAATCTCAGTTTGGTCTTTTTCCCTATAGGGGAAAGGGTGGGTCACATTGGAACACAAATCCCACTTGAGGTAGGGCTGGGATTTACCATAGGTCTGTCTGACCTTACCTTCGAGATTTTCTCATCCATGGAGCTTGTCTCTTACAATAGTTTCCCTGGGGTTACAAAGCCATCTTG
Source organism: Grammomys surdaster (assembly GCF_004785775.1). Lineage (NCBI taxonomy): Eukaryota > Metazoa > Chordata > Mammalia > Rodentia > Muridae > Grammomys > Grammomys surdaster. The sequence goes on along the minus strand of NW_021604669.1, from coordinate 6,068,969 downwards.
CTTGCTTCTTCTAGTCTTTTTTTCTTTTTAAACAATTGTCAACTTAAGGAACAGAAGGATGGAAAGGACATTTCAGAAAAGTTGCCCTCGATTTTTATGACTTGTGCTGGAAAGACTTGGAAAATGGCTTGAAGGTTGAGGCATTTGGGTCATCTCAGTAATAGAAAGGCCATCTGTAACAAGGATCAGAATTTCCACATGAGTTTGGAAATATAGTCTGTTTTATGCATTTCCCCCTTTTTCTGCTTCCATTTTTTGAGAACATTCTACCCAGTTTCCCAGAACCTTCTGCCACAGTTACTTGGGGCTGAAGGTAAGAGTGGGTGGAATAAACTAGAGTATCTTCAGGTGTTGTCCTAAATTTAGTCTCACCTGTACTTCCTACTCTCTAATAATATCACTAAGTGGAAGAGAAGGCAAAGAACTTTAACATCTCTTGGGTGAGTACAGACTCTAGGGAGGCATCATTCAGAGCTAAGTTAACATTGGGATTTTCATCTAAACAGAACTTTCTTGGAAACTGAAAGAGAACACTCCTACATACTATTCAAGAAAAGAAAGTATAACTAATACTGTTTTGGATGGAGCAGGGAGTATGGTTAGAATATTCATGGTAGGCTTCCATGGGCCAGATCTAAGAGAAGCTGTGGTGGAGTGAATGCATCTTTAGTTTGTGGGCCAGTTCTCCAGGGACAGACTGAAAAGGGATTAGCACTTGAGTCATGCATAATGCCTATGTAGGTACCTAATGGATCACTTATGGGTTGGTGGTACCTTTGTCAGAAGAATGGCTCATAGGATAAATGCCTATATTAAGAGGTGTTGTCAAGAATAGTTGACAATCACTCCAGAGGCACAGGCAAGTGTAACTCTGTAAGTTCAAGGCCAGTCTGGTTTTCATAAGGAGGTCCATGCTAGCCAAGGCAACATAGTGAGACCTTGTCTTAAAAATAAGGACAAAATGAAGATGAGGTGACAGTACCTGAGAGAAGACTTTGTGTTTCCACATGTTCAGGAGCACAGTGATATTCTCTCCAGCACTGCTGTAGCCTCTCCTCTAAATCTTTGGCATTTTCCATTTGTGTGGGAGAGTATAAGATTCAATCATTTACCAGATCACACTCTTCCCTGTTCAGTTTTTACCTTTTTTTGGCTTTAATAATAACCATATACATTTGAAAATCTGTTCCAAAAGTTTACAGCAGTACTATAAGCCCTATCATTTTGATTGCTTAATAGGTATGTGTCTTTCAAAAAATTATTTAATCCTTTATGGTTCAATTTACTCACAACAGTGATAATACCGACACCTATCTCCCTGAGCAATGTTGAGGATGGAAAGATTAATCCTTGTAACTCACTGCACTTGGCCAAGTATCCATCATGACACTCCAGAAACGCCAGATTTAGAGGCTGGAGTTAAAATTATTTCTTCTTGAGAAGGTTCTTATCTCCTAGGTTCTTGGATCTTTTAGTAAGTCTTCAGATATCTTCTGGATTGCCAAGTTAAGAAGGATCATTCTGCATTGTGTTTATATACTTGGCTATTATATTGAACTCAGCACTGCAGAAAGACATTTCTTCTGAGGATGTCACTAGCACTGACCAGCAGAATGTATTGCCTTCTCTGGAGGCTGACGAGTTTTTTTTGAAGCATCACGTTGATGAAGGATGTGACAGTGGATGTGTATGGTCTGTATGGGTGCCCCAGGGATGATTTTGTCATTAACAATTGGGGTATATGTGACTATTTCAGCACCAAGTTTAAACAGAGGATATACTGGGCTGGTTAATTACTCTTGAAGGAGTAACGAGGTCATAGGAGGGCATATCTAACTAAGTCCATTGCGCTTTCTGGATGGAGGCCAAATCCAATAAATGCTGACCTCTTCCTTCTCCCATGGAGGTGGCAGGGGCTGCACACTGCACAAACACTGTGAAGCATGAGGTGGTTAGTCTACCGAGCCAGGAGCCATGCTTTTCCTACTTCTCTCTCCTCCCCATTTCATTGTATGACTTTGGGAAAGCTCTGGCTTGTGAATGGAGGAGCAGGGAGCAGGATAACAGCCTTATTTTTATTTTTTGCCAAAAAAATGTGGGCTTGAAGCAAAGTGAGACTGAAAAGACCTTCCTTCTCTAACATGCCTTAGTTACAGTCTTCATGTAGAAAGTTAAGTGATGGTTGGTGATGGCTTCCTAAAACCAAGATGACCTACAGCAGCCTAAGTAGTAGAGGTGGAATGAATTTAGTCAAGAGTAGAAAAACCATTCATTTACATTGAACCTAATTATTGACCTACAAAATGGTATGAAAGCTGAATGAATAGGTTTGGATTTAAACCACTAAGTTTCAGGATGTTTTGTTCTGCAAACAAAACAAAACAAAACAAAACAAAACAAAACAAAACAAAACAAAAAAACAAAAGTAAAACCACCTAATACATCAGACTTTCAGAACATACTCTCTGCTCTTCTACTCTGCCGTCTTGGATATGTCCACTATGTATACATACATACATACATACATACATACATACATACATACAAACACACACACACACACACACACACACACACACACACACACGGTACTTTAAACTATTCATTTTCTTGGAACTTTCTAAATTACTTAGTGCTTGGCACAAGCACTTATTCTTCTGTTCTTGACTTGTTCCTACTAAATTCAAACCATATGGTATACAAGTACAGATAAATGCCCAAAAAGTGTTTTGAGCCTCTTTGGAAGCTTAAAAAAAAATCCCACCCAAGTCTTCTGCAAGGAAATCGTGCTTGGCCCAGAAGAAGGGAACCTGAACAGCTTGAGTTCTGCTTAACTCTTCCGGTGAATGGAAAACATTTCTATACTTAGGATAATTTCTTTTCTAGATTTGAATTAATAAGATGGCCTTTGCTTGACATCCTATTGGTCTGAATATAATTTAAAAACTGGAAGAAGTTTCAGATTTTATATCAGCTAATATATGGAAGAATCCCAGGCTCCAAGGATTTCTAGGCTTCTGAGGTTTCTGGGTCTCTCTCTCTCTCTCTCTCTCTCTCTCTCTCTGTATAAGAGTCAGGTAATGCTTGTGGAATGTGACAGAATGAGTGTTGGTATCCTTTTCACAATACAGAAGCCTCTGGTACCAATCATGTGTTCTATGGGGGTGGGATATAGTTTGGATGTTCAGCATGTGTCTGACATAGTGAAGCTAGAATGTAGGGTATGTGGCCAGCTCTTAGAAATCTCTGGATCTGTTTTTCATGTCCATTGTTTCTGTTTAATGCTCTTTATAAGGTAGACAGAGACTTATTTCAAATGCAATTAAAAACACAGAGGTAAACAAGGCCTAATGTTTGATGGGGAAACATTCATGGTCTACTAGGGCAGACAGATGCATGAATAAATGAATAAAAAGGACCCTTGACAGTGGTATTGCCTCTGAAATCTTGACAGCGAAAAAATAGTGCTCACTTGAGACTTGGTTAGCTCCTCTGTTTAGCATATGTAGTTGTTACCTTCCTGGCATTGAGACATCAGTGAAGTCTGAGATTTTGAGCCTGGCAGAAGCTTCCATAGGCTGGGAAGCCATAAAGAGTGGGATGAGAAGTTCAAAAGAAATCACGAAGGTCATGATGGCTCCCAGATTTCTGTTTCCACACTGAACTCTAACTCTGCTTTGAAATGATGTATAGAAATGCTGTTTTTTTTTTAATCTCATTAGCCATTCACCACCTGAGTTTTCTGAGCTCTGATTCTTTTATTTTTATCATACCTACTAGTGACTGAGTTATATCAGTCCTTTAAAAGTATGATCAGTACATTACTACCTACTGTAGCTTAACACACTTATTCCAGTGTCCAGCATGACACCCCAGAAATGCCAAATTTGGAGTTAAATATATTTCTTTTGAGAGGGCTCTTATCTCCTAGTTTCTAGGAGCTTTTATGATAAGCTAAGTTCTCTCAATCCTATTATGTGACATCTGTAACACACACACACACACACACACACACACACACACACACCACAACAAGGCTCAGGGAGCATCATGGAATATGAGACAGCATGGACAGAAGAACTAGAAAATGTTTAGGAATACTGTGAAATGCTGTCTTCTGGCCTTGGTAAGATCAGTGTATGCACAGATCTATGGCAATTGTGGTTACCTCACAAGATCAAGCTATCAACATTCCAGCATAGATAGAGAGAGGGATCATGAACTCCTATCTCTCCCTGAAGGGCTGTTGACAGAGAGATGACTGCTAGAGAACGGATTTTTCTACTGGAAACATTGTTCATATACCAGTAAGTATCCCATACCCATGCTCCTATAATCAGCCATTACTAGACCCAGTAGGTCATGGAAAAAAAAAACAGTCCTAAGAGCAGGAGGGGGACACTGGGGAAGAAGAGTGATGGCAGAGAGAGTAGGAGGAGATAATAAGTATAATAGAGGTGAAGGTGTTCAGATGCTTTATATATAGATGTATAAAATTGCTACAAAATAAATTTAAAAGGAAAACTTGTGCACAGAAATGGAAATTGTCAGCAGTGTGAAGAGACTGTCTCCAGAATGGGAGAAAAATCATTAGCAACCTATATATCAGGAAGGGGATTCATGTCTAGAATATGTGAAGAATTTTGAAAGTTAAACATCAAAGAAACTAACCATCCAATTAACAAATGGGCTAATGAACAGCATAGACAGTTGCTAAAATAAGAAGCACAAATAGGCCATAAATATTTGAAAAGGTATTCAGTATCTTGAGCCCGCAGAAAAGTACAAATTAAAACTACTTTAAAATTATATCTCACTTCATCAGAATGGCTGTCCTTTAGAAAACAAACAGTAACAAATTCTGGAATGGATGCGGAAAAGAAGACCTCTTATTCACTGTTGACGCAATCCTAAACAGGTAGAGCCATTACGAAAGTCAGTGTAGATGCTACTCCAAAACACTAAAATTAGAACTACCATATGACCCAGCTTTAGGACTCTCAGTCAAATGCAAGAGATACTTGCAATTCCTTGCTTATTGCTGCCTTTCCTTTAGTCTCTGCTCCACTCCACTGAGACAGCCTCCAGTTATAAAAACCTGGTTCTTCTGTGACCTGTCCCAAATAGAGTAATTTCTAGTAAATTGTTTATGTACCAAGATCTGGTGATACCTCTGTGAAATGGCCGTGGGTATCCAGGTTGACTCATGGATTCTTCCTATAGTGGTCCCTCTAGAATTCAAGGGGTTAATATACTTATATTTTGGGTCACAGACCTTTCTTCTTCTGTCCCTGATGAGGATAAAGACTCATGTTGCTCAGTTTAGAGTCAGATGAGGGTAAGGGAGTAGATGTGGGAGCCAGAAGGAGGCTGAGAGGCTAGTTATCAGCAGTCTCACATGCAAATAGCAGTGTCTTGATCCCAACAGTTTTGCCTCAGGGGCTTTAACAAGAACAATGAAGAATGTGCTCACATGTTCAGACACACTTATGTGTACACACAATCCTGATACATGAAGTCAAAACATGAACCACTTGTTTACAAGAAGACTAGTCCTTTTCAGTGAGAAAAAAAGGTAAGAATGTTCTTTGTGCAGAATGTTGTGGTGTGTTATAGCAAGTAGGCTGCTCTGAGAGTCCAAATCCATTTGGAGCTCTCTCCCTCCAATGTGGTAAGCCTAAATCTAAATCTGGGTTTTATCAGTTTCTAGAATTCCATAGCCTTAGAGCTCCCTTACCTAAGCTCATATACTCTATAAGCAGAGGATTTGGCTCCTAAACCCATATTTTCCTGGCTCTGGAGCATGAGCTCTGAGTTAAGTCATTGCATTACTTCTCCAGAGACAAGAATAGTTTTCCCCAGTCGTCAGTGCCTCTCTCTGGTGCAGGGTAAGGCGTGCTCAGCCCCAAAGCCGTCTTTTCCATTTTCTGTGCTGAACATCATACTTAAATATTGCAAATCAGAGGACCATTTATCAACATTTTCTCATGGGTTTCGTAGATAAATTATGTTCTTATTTTTACTTTTTATCTGTTTAACTCTTGGAGAACATATCAATGGAGACATTTCTGGATACAAATAAGAGAAGATTGAACCTTGCTGAGTGTTTTCAGCACTTAACTGAAAAACACAGGCACAGGTCTCCTTAAATAGCTCAGTGATCTCACCAAGTGACACTTCTAGTCCTCCACTCTGCTTTCAGTGACTTCTACTTCATTCTAATGTTGGTCCTCTTCACAGTCCAGAAACGATGACTTTTGCTCTCACTTGCTAAGTCTTCTGTTTTTCCCCCCACTTATATTAGCCATGTAAGCCAAATTATTATTATCTAGACTTTTGAGGAGAACACACATAGTTAAACTGTCCTGACTTAGGTGAAAGGCTTATCTAGGACAATGGAATGTTTTCATTGGGTTAACTAGCCTAATCTTCCATATCTGTAGGGCAACCTAGCTTCCCAGGAGCTTTCAAGAATGATAAGGGGAAAACTAGGTGGATCAAAGGTCATGAAGAATTTTCTAGTGAAATTGTTAGATCACTTCCTTATTTGTAAGAACCTGGGTGGAGTATGGAGAAAAGAGCTTTCTATCTCCTTTCTCCACCCCATCACTTTTTCCACTTTTTGCATGATGGGACTGACAGAGAGGCTCACAACATAGTGTTGTTAAATAGTAAGGGAGATGGCTGTATGGACCATTGCAGTAGACTTACTTATGTACCATCCCAGAGGAAAAAAATGTCAGAAGGAAAAATGAGGTTGGACATCTCCCCCCACCTCCCGATGGAATCTCTGGGTTTGGCAAGACTTCTTTAAGATGGCCTTCACTTCAACTGGGTGATTCTGACTCTCTACTGACAGCTAATCAATCTTTTAAGTTTCTTTTGAGATATGTTTTACTCTGTGACTCCAGGGTGGCCTTGAACTCATTTGTTAATGGTAAATAGTACTAACTTGATTAGATTTAGAGGTACTTGAGAAATTAGTAAAGTATATTTCTGGGTGTGTCCATGGGAACACACTCGGATCAGATTTAGAGTCCAATGAGAGATTCAGAATTGGAATAGACACTTGGAAAGTGGTAGACTGTGGAAGTTGGGGCCTCCTCAGAAGAGAAGGTATGATGTTACCTCCTGCCCTCGGGCATAGAAACAGTGGAGCAAGTTGTACTGATTAGGTTTTTCAACTAGGAACAAGATAGACTCGAGGAATTGCCTCCACCAGATGGATGAGTGGACATGTCTGTGGGGGCATTTTCTTGATTACTGATTGATGTAGGAGATCAGTTGTTTCTGGATTGTCTAAGAAGCTGTACTAGCAAGGCAGAGAAATTTAGTGATCAGCATTGCTCCATGTTCTCTGCTTCTGTTGCCATCTTGAGCCTACCTGATAATGGACCATAAACTATAAGCTGAAGCAAACCCTTTTCTTTCCTGGGGTGGTTTGACCAAGAAATGTCCCCCTACATAGGCCTGGGTATTTGAACACTTGGTCCTTAGTTGCTAGTTTTATTTGGGGAAGTTTAGGAAATATGGCCTTCCTTGGTCTGTCACTGGGATGGATGCTGAGATTATATATAAATTTGCCCTATTTTCAGCTCTTCCTCCAGTGTGTGTGTGTGTGTGTGTGTGTGTGTGTGTGTGTGTGTCCCTTCTCCCATCCCTCCCTAATCTCCCACTTCCCTCCCTTTCTCCTTCTCTCTCTGTCTCTGTCTCCCCACTGTGTGTCCCTCATCCTATCCCTCCCTCCCCCTCTACTTCTCTCTCTCTCCTTGTGTGTATCCCTCCCTCCTTCCATCCCTCCCTCCCCATCTCCTTCCCTCTCTATCTTTTTCTCTTTGTGTGTATGTGTGTCCCATCTCTCCTTCTATCTCCCCACTCTGCTTTATACTTAAGATCTTTCAGCTTCTTTCTCTTGCTACCATGCCTGCTTGCTGCCATCCTCCTCCACCACGATCACTATGGACTCTTATCTTTCTGGAACCATAAGACAATAGAACTAACTCTACTTTCACTGAGTTGCTTTGGTCATGATGCTTTATCATAGCAACACACTCCTCCCAACTGATTTAGTCCAGTTTTTCTCAGAGAAACAAGCTACGATGCTAGTCTGTCATGGAATGTCACTTCTGGAACTGTGAACCAAGTTAAATATTTCTTCCTTTCCAGCTGTTCTCTCAGTTGTCACAGTAAAGGAATACCTGACACATACTCTCCCTGCAGCTACTGTCTGTATCCTGGTGATTCCTGCCACACACACCTGACCTTCCTTACCTCTTTGGATTTGGAAGTTGAGTTGCTTTTATTGTTGCTAGCTGGTGATTCTGTACTGTTTCCTGTTAGTCTCTTTCTTACATTCAGTTCTTCGATTCAATTTGCATAGCTCTGGCTTCACATGGTGTCACTTCTCTGTCAGATTCCAGACTGATGCCACCATCATTTATTCAGGGTTATCATGAGACAGTTTAATGTATCTTTTGGCTCTATTCTCTCTGACTCAGGGTCTTGCTTTTTTTTTATCATTAATCTGTCATCTTTGGATTATGATCATAACACCACTGTAGGCCCCAACACTGAAGTCTTAACTACATACTACTTCACATTAACTACAAGGACATGGATTGCAGAGAACATGAACCAATTCAGGTATTCATGACCAAGTACTAGCAGGCAGGAGCTATGGTGACTGAGCCATGAGGCTCAGTGGCCAGCTGCTCAGAGAGAGCAGGTGTTTTGATGTCTTAGGGACCAAGACAAGGCAAAAATCTTGTTTTAAAGGAAAAGCTAAAGAACCTGAGTTAAAGATTGGGCTTCCAGCTTCCAGCCTCAGGGCCCTCTTGTTTTAACTGCAACACGTGCCATTTAAATGAGTGGGGGTGGTAGGGTATGGAGAGGGAGAACAGAGTGATGCCTGAGAAACTGTCATACTCAGACTTCATCCCACAGAGCATTAAGCACGTAGGCTCAAGCCTCAGTCCTGGGAGAGGTGATATTGCCCTTTGACAGTCATCCATTGTAGCAGAGATTGTTATCTGATCAGTGTGAGTCATGGTGTCATGCCTGCTTCTTCAGCAACCTCCATAGCCATGAGCTGCAGGAAGATGTATAAGTATTCCTGATGGGAGAAGTAGAACAGGGAAGGACATAGGCTTGAGCCTCCTAAGACCCCGAAACACCCTTGGCTTTCTCTTTTCCCTTTCCTTAGAGAGACTGTGGGACAAGGAAGAGATTGAGAGGGGTAGGAGGGGGAAGAACTGGATGTAAGTAACTGGAACATTTGAGTCATGATGTGGGAGAGTAGAAGCGACCTGGGAGATCTCAAGTCCCTGCTTAGACCCTGTTCATATTATTATAGATATATCTAGTCTATTGCTCCTTTACTGAGCTTCATCCTGTTTAGCTAGTGTCTAAACTATGTCCCAATACAGAGTCTCTTTCCTGTCTATCCTCCAACCCCCCACAGTTACTTGCTAACTATACTTCTCACTCCTTACTCTTCTATGTAACTCACAATACTGTAATCAAAGGATGCTGGCACATGATTATTTTATTATTTTAAATGCTCTGCAGCTTTTATGGCTCTCTACAGGAACTCTAGACCTCATATCCGTGCTTCTGACTGAGGACCCCATACAGAAAGGCTTGTTCCATTCATCTCTGTACCCTAGTACCTGACATATTACCCAATCACTGATTTTCACTTGTTGATTGTGCCCCCAGGGGACACAGGACAATGTCTTGAGACATATTAGCCCAGTGAGCTTGAGGGCTGTTACTGGAATCTAGGACCAAGGGTGTTGTTAAATACCCAAATGATTCAGAAGGTAGACTCATAATAAGAATAATGTCACTCAAATATCAATGTTTACACAAGTGGAAAAACTTCATTTAAACCCATGAGCCTTGCTCATTTTTTTCTGAAGAGTGAATTCATAATGTAGACTACTAAAGATATAGGAACTAACACCAGCTATATGTTGTATGAGATGTTTCTCTTGCCTTCTTTGAAGACATCCTTCCATTACAGAAGTTTCAGTCACTTTTAGGATGAGGTATATTTTCCACCAACTTTGATAGCCTTGTGTCTAGGGACATGCTTCATACATCAAGAGCTTCAATAGATATATAAAGTGGTGATGTTCAGAGATGTTACCTGACCTTATAGCATCCTGGTTGGCAGTCAGACCTTGGCCACTTTCTTCCTGTTTCAGAGAATCAAAGAGTTACTACCTTTAATTTCAATGGTTCTGATACAGAGCTTCTAAATCTTGAAAACTTCAGATAAGGCAAGTTTTATTAGGTTTGTTAGAGTTGAGATAAATGGCATTTGAGTGGGAGCTCTACTGACTTAGCTCAGGCCTTTCAGGTCACTGGGCCACCCCTAATCACAATCTGTTTAGAGGAATTAATGAGTAAAGTCTGGGTTTTCAATGTAGTTATCCCCATGGCTTGATCCTCACTGTGATAGTTCTGAGAGGAGGACTTTGGGAAGCACTTAGGAGGTTATGAGAGATAAGCCCTTAGGCATGGATTAGTATATTTCTGATGGAAGTCCTCATCAAACATGATATTCTGAAGCCAGCCAGCTCCTTCTTTCCTGTATCCACTCACATCCCCTTGGCTCTTCTAATACACAGCCCTTACCAGAAACCTGGCCAATATTGTCATCATAGTCTTGGATCTCCAGATTCATGAGCCTCAAATGAATCTCTTTATGAATTTTCCATTTCAGATCTTCCACTGCAGTGACAGAAATGAATTAGATCATGGGTAATAGTGATGTTTGGGTATTTTCCAACACTGAGTTGGAGGTGGTTTAACTGTCAGCACCCATTGACTAGATCTAAAGTAGCATGCTAGGATCCTGTTGATATAGATGGATGGTTCAGTTCTTGCCATTTTGTTTTTTTTGACTACAGATTTCCAACAGAGGCTCTGGTGACCTGAGGTTTTCTCAACATTCTAAGTTCCAGAAGTAGATTTCAAAGACTCTTGAACCAGAGTCAGAAGTGTGGATAGAGGTTCTTGCTCTCCTACCATCTGGATGGCTTTGCCAAGTGATTCAATCTTCTCTTATCTTATTATCTTGTGTGATTGAACAGAGATAATGCCTAATATTGTGAGGCAGAAAAGTGATGATGTACATATGTATACTTAGACTCTGAAGTGTCTTTCCAATGCATGGGTTATGATGATGGGTTGGTCATCATCAAAACTGATTCTTCATCATGCTATGTGAGATAATCTATATGAAACATAAAATCTGTATGATTCCATTTGTATGAAGTATCTAGAACAGTTAAATTAATATAGATGACCAGTAGAATAATAGTTGCCAGGATTCAGAGGAGTAGGTAATATTGCTGAATCAGCACAGAGCTTCAGTTTGCCTTAAAATCCTGCAGTGGGGTAGTGTTGACACTTGTACACTAATACAAATATACTGAACACCATTGAAATGTCCACTTAACGAGGTTAAACTTTAAGTTATATGCACATTTCTAAAATAAAAACATCAAATTAAAAGTGTTTTTTCTTTTACATCTAGAACATTTTTCTCAAAAATATCATACTTTGAGACATTTCTGCTATGTATTTTGGTAATATTCACCTCCCCAACTCCTTCTAGATCCACTTCCTTCCAGGCCCACTCAGTTTTGTATTCTCTTTTATTCTTTTAACTCATCAATTCAAATTTGTTCTGTTCATAATATATAGTCTTCCATTGGAGTGTGGTTGGCTTTCTAGGGGCAACACTTTTAAAGAAAGCTAACTCTCCCTCTCCTATTAGCTATCACTTGCCAACATCCCCTTCACTACGGGTGGGACTTCATGCTCACCTTCCTTCTCTATGCTGTGGTTTGGTCTGTCTCGAGCTTGCATAAGATTTCTGCATGTTGTCACAATCACTATGAGTTCATTTGTATAGTTACCTCACTGTGTTTGGATGACACTGTTTCCTTTTATTTACCCACTGCTTCTGGCTATTTTTATTTCTGCTACCTCTTCCACAATGATCCTTGAGCCTTGTGGGGAGAGGATGTGATATAGATGTCTCCTTTAAAACTAAGAATTTTGTAGTGTTAATCACCATCTATTGCAAGTAGTAGCTTCTTATAAGAGGGATGAGAGATTGGTATAACAACAAGTCGTTAGAAGTTAGATTAATACTATGCCAATTACCAGAATAATATTAGTAGATATTCCTCTAGGGCCTAGCACCTGTCTAGTCACAGATTCTTGCCTTCACAATGGTGTAAGGTATGGGTTTTATCTTGTTGAGAAGGATTTAAATTCAATTACAAAATGGTTTGTTACTCTTATAATATTTATAGCACTGTTGAACAAGTGGACATGTCTTACAAGGACAATCTTTATAGCTCACAGGGTTCACATGTGGGTAAGCTTGAATGGAACATTCTAGTTCTATAAAAGATAGTCATTAGGGATGACGCTTCTTGGTCAGTGCAAGTTTAATGTCTCTATATTCTGTGACTCAAGTATGAGGAATCTTCAGGTCATGCATACTATCAAGTTATGGACAATAATCAATAACTATGATAACAGACTGTCACATTTGAGATCTGTGGGACCTCACTGACCAATAGCTCCAAAAGAGGTAACTTATCCCTAACACTGGCTCCTTTTTACTTGTTATCCCATGGTGTCTAGTGGGAAAGCTGTCATCCCATCACAGAGTGACTCCATGTCAACTACATACATACATACATACATACATACATACATATACATATACATATACATATACATATACATATACATATACATATACATATATATATATATACATGAAAGCTTGTTCAGTAGCATCTATGTTTCTACATAAGTGAGGTTTTTTTTTGTTTTTATTTTTGTTTTTTGTTTTTTAAAAGAAATGTTTGTGTAAAGTTAAGGCCCTGTCTTAGTTTCTGTTTGTTCCTATGATAAACTCTCCTGACAGCAGGTGTATTCAGAGACTTACATTCCAGGTGATTCTAGATTCTATCAAGTTGACAACACTAACTATCTCATTCTCTATTCAGCTTTTCATTTCACAAGCAAGGACACTGAGGTGAAGAAGCCAAGTGATTGGCTAAAAGACACAGAAGTGCAAAGCTAAGCTATATGGAGAATGGAAGGCAGTGTGTGTGTGTGTGTGTGTGTGTGTGTGTGTGTGTGTGTTGTGTATTTTGGAAGGCTTCTGGCTTTTGTCCCTTTTGTTGCATGGTCAGTCTCTTAGTTACTACTGAGTGTTTGTCCCCAGAAAAGGTGTTTGACATCTGTGGTGGTTTCAATAGATGTGACCCACCCCCCATAGACTCATGTGTTTGATTGCTTGACCCATAGCGAGTGTCATTGTTAAGGAGTATGGCTTTGTTGGAGTTGGTGTGACCTTGTTGGAGGTAGTGTGTCACTGTGTGGTGAGCTTTGATGTCTCCTATGCTCAAGCTAGACCTACAGTGATAGTCACTTCTGCTGCCTATAGATCAAATGTAGAGCTCTCAGTTTCTTTTCCAGCACACTATCTGCCTGCATACTGCTATAACAATAATGGACTAAACCCCTGAAACTTTAAGCCAGCCCCAATGAAATGATTTCCTTTAGAAGAGTTGCTGTGGCCATGGTGCCTCTTCACAGCAATAGAAACCGTAACTAAGATAGCACCTTAACACAAAGGCTAAGTGAGGAAATGAATGTTTGCAGATCAGAAGCCAAGCAGATCCTGCCTTGAGTGCATTAGTGCCCTCTCTGTACAAAAGGAGGAAAACTCATCTGCTTGCTTGTGTGGGCGTATCTCCACAGGTGGTATCTGGAGCAGCTGAGTGACAGGTGAATGGTGGAACACTATCCATCAAGTATGTATCCATCGACACTGCAGTGTTGCCTTGGGCTTGGCTCGGGAATTTATTCAGTGAATGTATAAACAAGTATACAGGTAGAATGCTGTGGAGGGAGGGTACAGTCACATCTGGAGCTGAATCTCAGGCTTTCTGCTTGCTTCCTGGGACCTGGGATCAAGTCACAGATTCCTCCCAAGACTCATTTTTTTCTTAATCCTAACATGGAGATAATCATCGTGGTTGGCTTACAGGGTAGTCATGAGACATAAATGTAGTATGTAAGATGCCTACAGCTCACCTACATATGAATACTAAGCAGGCTTTGAGCTTGTTTACCCTACCGAAGATACCTCCCTACTAAACTTGCTGCAGGAGCATAACCAGCTCCATAAGCATAACCAGGAAGATCTTCTGCCCCAGATGCTACACTTGGAGGGTGATACAAGAATGCCTGTGACAGTGGGCTGAGGTGGGTCTGACAACATGGGACTGTGCCTTGGTTCAGTCTCTCATTTTGTTATGACAGGAAAGACTTTCCTCCTTCTGCTGACCTTTAGTGACCTCAGCTGTCACAGGAACATAATGGCCTTTATCCCACCTTACTGGTCTCTCAGTGTCACTGTAGTTCCACAGGAGACAAAGCCTGGAAGAGAGACTTGTAAACTGCAAAGTACCATTAGCTTTGGATTCCTATCTAGCCAGGAGTTTAATGAGGGAGGCTGGTTCACCACCAGTAGCTTTTGTGCTCTCATCTCCTCCTATTTGTAATGAGAGATAGGGGTCCATTCTCTGTGAGGCTGGGGACCAAGGTGAGACTATTCTCTCTGATTGCTGTCCCCAGAATAGCAATGCCTCCGAACTTCTCAGGAGAAAGATTCTGCCTGCTTGCAAGACAAGTCTATAATTATCATTTTTGATTTAGAAAATAGCGTGACTCAAGCTTGGAGTGGCGGGCAATGTGGGTTGGTACGCCTTGGTTTTCTTCCCAGAAAGTCTTCCGCTAGGTACAACACACCTTTGATGAGTGTACAGTGTAGCTCTTTTCTTTACTTGATTTTGAAGACCTCATTAATGCATTCAGAATATTAATTAAGGCTATTTTCAGCTATGAAGTATAAACCTGAAGTAGACACTTTTTTGGATTTTTCCTATCCCAAGGGGCTTTCTTGACCAGCAGTTCTCAACTTGGGTCATATCAACACAGGCAGGATGCTAACCACAGGGAGGGAGGCTGAGTAGGGAATGAGCACCCACTGTGCAGACAGTGCTGTGCAAATGTTGCTTCTTAAAATCACAGTCTCAGGAACATTGGCATCCTTATCACTGATTCAAGTCAGGCAGCCAGAACTCGAGGAAGGAAAGTAACTTGACCAAGGTTATGTGGACAAAGACATAGCAGCCTGAGAGCTGAGTCTGTGGGGCACAGGCTCATGCTCTTTCCACTCTGCCAAACACCTTTCAGGCCTCTGCAGCTGACATGGGGGTTGGGATTGGAGAGGAGGCAGAAGGTAGATGATCTAAATGAATGGCTGGCAACAGAGACAAAGTAGAAAAGCACCCCAGACAGTCTGGGTTCAGCTGCTTAAAATAGGTGAAGAAATTCTTTGGCTAATGCATAATCACCACGGGGATTAATGCGGCTCTGCTCTTTGGGGTTAATTTATGCTCCATGAGCCCCTATTAGATAAGATTTCTAAAATGCACAATAGCAGCGGGCTCGTTAGGGACCTTCATAAAAGCTGTGTATAGGGAACAGAATGGAAGCCCAGTGCCATGACTCCAACCCTTAATAACCCGGGCAAAGAGGCCTCTGGAGCAAGTGGGGAAGACAGCTCCTGACCTGCTGGATCTCACTGCCAGCAGATCTAGCTGCACCTTTGGGGTGGCTTAGTATGGAAGGAAAGTAGCATAGGTGGGAAGCACAGAGAACAGATTCTCATCAAATCTCAAAGTAGTAGAGCCTGAAAGGACTTTGGAAGTCATCTTTTTTGATCCTTCCCTGCCAACTGCTGCTGGGCAAATGGAGAAACTGGGATCTAAAAGGGAAGGTCCTTTGTCTGATCGCTTTCTTTTTCCTAGCTCCTGATGCAGCCTAGTTGTTTCTAGTTCCTCCCTGATCCTCTCCTTCATTGCTGAGCCACTTAAGTTCTGACTCCTGTGGCAATGTTACTCCTCTGCTGTTCGCCCATCAGCCCATTGCTTTATCCAGAACAAACACACCGACCCTTAGCAGAGGCCAACTATACATTCACTTTGCTATAACTGCCCACTTCTCTACAGTGGCTGTGCCATTGGACAGTGCTATGGCCACAAAGTGTGTTCCATTCTCCATCATTCTTTCTTGCTCTCCCCTCTCCTCTGCTCGCTCCCTAGTCTTACAACCTCTCCAGAGAGTGCAGCTGAATAGCAGCTGAATCTGCCCATAGAGAATTCTGTATGATGTTCAAGGTAAAGTTACAAGTCGTTCTTACTCTTTCTGTTTCCTTTATCTCTTTCTATTCAGTGTGTCTCTGCAGAACAATTAAGGTTTCTCCCAAGCTCCCCACTGGTTTGCCTTCTCCGCTCTCCATCTATTCAGGAAATATGTACTGTCATATTAATCTTCCAGAAGAGGTTCTGATCACTCAGAAGGTGATCAGAGCTTATGGCTTCTCATAAAATCCAGATTCCTTCATTCCCTTTAGCTCACATGTCCCTTCTAGCCTCCTGAGTGCTTGTTATCTCCCTCCCTCCCTCCCCCCTCTCTCTGACATTCATGTATGTGAGGGTTCATGTGCAAGTGAGAGCACATGTGTATATAAAGGCCAGAAGTTTATTCTGGGTGTCCTCCTTGAACCCTAAAGTCATGGATTTACTTGGATAGACTGGCTGGCCAGTGAGCTCTAGGGATCTGTTTGTCTCGACTGCTCATTCCCCTAGCACTGGGGTTAGAGGTGCGTATTATTGTGCTCTGATTATATGTGGGTGCTTGAGCTCAGGGTTCAGGTCCTCATGCCTGAATTCAGGCATTTGGTAAAGTAAGGCAGGCTCTTTACTGCGGAGTCACCTCTCCAGGCCTGGCCTAGAAGTTCTTCCTTGGTCCAGGAGAATTCTCACTGCTGCTTTGTTCCTAACAAAGGTTGCAAGTCTTGTCACCAAACTTCTTTTCCATGTCCACTTGTTTGAAAAAGAGCCTCTCTTTACAGCTAATGTTCCATGTCTCCCTCTGTAAAGATCTCTTTGAACTTTTCCAAGAAAGGAGGTTCAGCGCATCCCTGAATTCCCAAAAATTAGGTCAGATTTAAAAATAAAATAACTCCTAAGGTTCTGGGATGACACTTAAGTCATATGGATTTCATTTTCTTCATCTATGAGATGGGAAACCATTTGGCTCATGATGGAAACTATATGTGGGTGTCTGAGCCTGAGCAGATCAACTGGGTTGGTAACTGTGTTGTCAAACTTGCTGATGAGCTTTGTGATACAGAGCCACCTTTACTGCCACACTGTAAAGTATTGGTGAGCTGTTACTTTCTATAGGTGAGACAGAGTATCTGTTTGTTAATTGAGTTTCATCACTTTAGATACTTATTGAATAATTGCTTCTGCAGTATACCAGGTGCTGAGGGAAGTGATTCTGTCCCTTTAGAACCTCATAGCCTGAAGGGAAGTCAAACACAAAATGAAAAAATAAGGATTCATTGGGATGGATATTAGAGAAGGGGGCAGGGTACTAAGGGTTCTGGGAGCACTGTGGGGCATTTGTTCAGGTTGGAAATAGCAGCAATTATGGCAAGTCTATAGGAAAGAGAAGTGGTGGGTTTTTCTTTGTCCTAAACTTTGGCTGAACTTCCGAGATTCAAAGTACATGCTGTTAAGTGCTCCAGGGAATGAATAAGTGGAATGAGTTATCTATGAAGAATTTACTAAGGTGTAGTCTTCCTCCAACCGCCACCCCCAACCCCTGTCACACCAGTCAGGCCAGAGTTCCTGGCTCATCATTACCTTCATGGAAGGAATGGGTTGATTGGCAGGGTGATCAGCTGAGTCTGCTTTGCAGATGTGTTTAGAGAGAGGGCTGGGATTCATTTCTGTGTCCTCACAGGACTGCCTCTATCACATCGCTGAGGAAAGCAGGCCTCCTGAATACCACTTGGAGTTCTGAGTCTCTGAACCTGGGGATGTTGGAAGCCAAGGAGAGAGGCAAAGAGCACAGCAATCTATGTCCTGAGATGGCCAGCTGCACCGAAGCAGAGGGATTAGACATTGCAAGTCACTAGTCACAAGTGGGTTCCATCATTGTAGTTAGGGGTCCCCAATGAATGAATCCGTGGAGTTCACAAAAGCATTCCATGAGAGAGGGCAAGGACCCCACACCAGCATCCCCAGTGACACAGTGAGTGCCGATTCAAGTCAAATTGGACATGCTGTGGCCTGCTTCATCTCCTCTCTGATTGTTTTCTTGTCATCCTTAAGGCATCTAGAGGGAGTTTAGAGAGAGGAAGGTGATAAAAGGATGGGAATGAGAGATATATTGAAGCTGGCAGTCCCTTGTTCCTCAAGTAGGAATCTCAAGAACATGAGGATGCTGGGTATGTTCTAGATAGAATGAAGCTTTTGTAGTGCAGTGTTAGACTGGAACAGACATATAAATGCTAAATGATAGGCTTTACTTGTTCCCAAGACTTGTTTAGAATACCAGAGTTGATCCTTCTGTCAGACCGGCAAAGTAGGTCATCCCAGCACATTAAGTGCGGTGACATTGATAAAAACCTCTGTGTTTGGTGTTACCCTAGCCCTGTAGGTTAATTATCCTTAGGTCACACAGATACAGGGGGACAAAGCTTCAGTGAACAGATCTTTAAGTAATTTACTTATCCATTAAAGTGAGGGTGTCAGCTTCCTTATGATGAAATCAAATATGGGAGTGTTGGGAAGTGTGACTTTTGGATACCCTCTCGCACTTCTCTTAAGAGCTTTTAAGCAAAGCAATGACTGTTGACATGGACACTGTAAAGTGCTCAAGAGCCTGAGTGAAAGTCAGTGTGAGAGCAGAGGCCGAGGAGAAAACACCAGAAGAAGAGACGGTCAGAGATTCAGTCAGCCCCCAGCGCCAAATCAAGGACTGTGATTGGGAGTGATTGAAAAATGAGGCTTCAGGGAAAATAGATAGGAAAGGATGGAGGCCACTGGCCTGGGAACCTGCAGCCAAGCCAAGCCCTGGGCTTACAAGATGGAAAAAAATAGTATGAATCCCTACTCCCAAGAGGGCTCAGAATTATAATACAGCAATAGACAGGAGGATCTTGAGGAAATGCAATTAAAACAGTAATGCAAATAGCACTCAGCCCAGGCTGCATATTAAAGCCAACTGGGGAGCTGTTTAAAAATACAACTGTCCAGTTTATTCCCAGAGTGGTACATTGAACATCACTGGTGGGGAGACTTCAGTATCCAGTTTTCTTAATCTTTCCAAGATTTTGTTTCTGCAGACCAAGAGCAATAGTAGACTGGGTGAACTGGAGCCGCTTCTCAGGGAAGATGAGATTGATCCTACCAGTCCTTGCAGAAGGCATGAGTTAGTTAAGGAAGGCTAGGCGATGGGCTTTCATTGTATAAGGGTCAGGCACATGCAGAGGTGCAGAGTGGTCATGGCATGATACACCAGAGAAGGACAGGTTCTGGGTGACCAGAGAGAAAACTAGAGGGAGACAGGCTCAAAACTTGGGCTGAATAGAAGTCCAAGGCTATGGCCTTCTGTGCTCATAGGGAATCAAGACTCCTGGGGAGCTCTGGATCTCCAATGTGGGGTAGTGTCATCAGACATTTGCTTTAGAAGTCACCCAGTTCAGAGAAGTATGGGACATCATAGGACACCATGACAAGTTAGAGAGCAGCTGAGAGTCTGGGTGGGGAGGGATGAAATTATGAACCAAGGATAGGAAAAGCAAGCAGGTGAGGATTAATTTGGAGACACAGAGGGATCAGGATCTGAAGATCGGCTTCAGTAACAAATAAGCCCTGACTTCAGAGGCTTCTCACAATAAAGGTTTATTTCTGGATTAATTTATGCCAGTTGCACTTCAGTTTAATCTTTCTTCTGGAAGGGAGGCTGAGGATCAAGCCCCATCTCAGGCAGATGCAGCACCAGAGTATAAGCAACGATGTGTCACTGGCCCTGACCAACTTGCATTTAGGAAGCCATGTGGCCAGTCCAGTGTTAACATGGCAGGAAGTGTGATTCATAGGAAAGAATAACAAATATTTGAAATAGCAAGCAATCAGCCAGGAGGAGCAGGTGATAGAGGGAAGGCTGAATAAGAACCCCTGGCTTTGTGAGCTCTATAGATATAATGCCATCATTCTCTGTTGGACTGATTCCCTGAAGGCAAGAGTTATTTTTCTCTACCATTATACTTACAACAGCACAAGCTCCTACATTCTGTAGGTCTGCTCTATCTTGGGACATAGAAGCCACATTGGTCTTTCTCTTCTTTGTCACTTTCCCCTAGAACTAGTGTCTGATTGGTAGGTCTTTCTCTCATGGAAGTGACCAAAGAAACTTGAGAGGTCTGGAAAGTCTCAAGCTCACTATTCAGCCTCTGACACTTCTGATAAGAACTCGTAGAATGGCAGAGCCTAAGGCCAGTCAAGAGATGTGAAATTCTATTCTCCTTACAGTGCAAGGAAGATGAGGCTCTGTGTGGATGGTACTGGTGAAAACTGGGGTCAAGAGTCTAGTCCATTTCAAGCACTAAGATCACCTCCAGGCAATAGGGCTTTGAATATCAGAATATAGCCCATCATCCACATTCAGCTTCCTTATTCCTTCAGGTGCTTCATATGACAGAGCCATCTTGGCACTTTGAACTAACATAAGGAAGCCAGCAGGATTCCTTACTTTTAACTATTTTTTGATCACAGATTTTTTAGCTTTTATTAAATAATTCTCATCACCTCATTACACCACAATTTCATAACCTGTGAAAGGAGAAACAGTTATGTCCCTTCTGCCTCATAAAGTTGTAAAATAAACAAGTGAGGTCAATGTGGAATTGTCTGGAAATTGTGTTTGGACCACACATATGTCACATAGATTTTCAGAGTGTAGGGCATAGCATGCCATTATCCTAGGTATTATTGGGATATATGATCCTACATGCTTATCCTCTCTGAACCTTATACCCAAATGTGGCTTCACCTGAATGTCATCACCTGCCTTGCCACAAATGTGCTATTTCTAGGAGTTCTCTCATTTTATGCACATTTATGCTTCCAGCTATGTACTGCTGGTGTGAAATGCAGACATACTTGAGAAAATGAACTGGACCATCAAGAGTGCAGGAGGTGCTGTTAGAAGCGGGGGGGGGGGGGAAGGGAGGTGCAAGGAACAGGTAAGGAATGGGCAGCAGAATCACAGGCCTGAGATAGAAATCAAAGGCCTGTTTTGATTTGATGTAGAGACTCCTCCTACACTGAATCCCATTTGTTATTTCTGTGAGGTAACATACTTGATAATTTTCAAGGGTTTTCTAAAGAGTTGCCTCATCTGCTTTGTACATTACTAGGGATTGCAGTCAGGAAGAAGCAGTATATTTCTAGTGTAAAGTTAGATGGTTAGAGACACAGGCTAGAAATAAGGAAGAGATTTCTTCTGGGTACATTTACTTTGAGTTAGAGTTCTACTGAAGGTCCTTTAAAGTTCATCTTGATGGGAGTTCAATGACTATGCTTGCTTCTGGCATACACACTCAGAAAACTCACTATGTGGTGCAAAGAAGCATCTTCTACCTAATAGTCAAACTGTGGTGGTGTTGGGGAAAGTTTCAGGAAGTTGGGTCTATAGTTATAGCTTTGCTGTGATTTTCTGGGACACACAGAAATGGTTTAATCTCACTGCAGTTCATAGTTATGACCTTTAGCATCAAAGCCCCATGACAGGTATAGTGATAAACCAGGTTGCTCCTACTGTAGGGCAATACTTGACATCCAGAGCCAGAGTATGATCAGAAGCTGGTCAAAATGAAGTAAGAAGGCAGCCTCCAGCTTTCAGCTTCTTCAGAGTCAGCTTTGTCCAAGGTCATATCTTCATAGGAACAGCCACATCTTGTCCTTCATTGAGCCATGACTTGGGCACATGAGCCTGACACTGGGAAATTTAAGTGGCATTTAGTGTTCCAGATGTTGTAGCAACTTTGACTGAAGCGTTGCCATTTTTACTTCCTTAGTCTTGCTTTCTTTGCCAGGTCTATTCACCACCACTGTTTCCTTTTACAGTGTGGGCATTTACTAAGCATCTTGCATCCCAATCCAAACTTCAGCATCCCCTGTCTGGAACAAAGAATATGTAATACTATCTCAAGATTGTGAGAGTATGATGGGGATCAGGGGTTTGGACTTTCACTCCCCCCCCCCCGACCATGGTCTCTTTGTTGTGGAAGGCAAAGTACGGTCAATCTACCCCTTCTCATAATGCCTTACAGGTTGTCATTAAAACCTTACAGACTTAGCATCTCATAATTCCATAGTCCAGGAATTCAGTGTCTCTCTCACTGGATAAATCCAATACGGCAGCATGTTCACCTCTTTCTTAGAGGTCCTAGAAATAATCTGTTATCTTTTCATTTATATTGGCAAAATTCAGCTCCTGTGTTTTAGGGATGTAGATTCCCATTAACTCATAAGTTGTACCTTGACTACTTATGGTTTCTAGAAGCCACCACAGACATTGGAATGGAAGACACTCAGAGTATATAGGCTGGATTTCTTTGCTCACATTATTGACATGCACCTTGGGCTGTCTTTCTCCTTTGCTTCAATCATTATTTCTGATCATATGCTCTTCCTTTATCTAAATCATTTAAAGAACTATCTACTCATGCCCTTTTCTTGGACTGTTTTATGAGAGCCTACATGAACACAAGCTGTGGTAATAAACAGAAATGGTAGCTCATGGATCAGTGTGAAATTAGGCACTTGCAGAAGTATATTCAGTTCATAGTAGCCCATCCAATGGTGGTTGGAGCATAGGAAATTAAGTCAGAAGAATCTGGCTTATCTTGGGATATTATGGAAGGCTTCATGAAGGAATATATCTCTAAGGTGAGATCTTAAATAGGAAAGATGTTGGCTAAGCAGTGTTTAAGCATAGAGTAAGGGTTAAGGATGAAGGTATTTCTATGCAAATGGAAAAGAATGCTCCAAGATCTTCTGGATGACACTAATGGAGAAGTACAAAGAATCATGTTGGGATGGGATACAGAGTGTGAGAGTACCACTTCCTCTAAGGAGAGATATTGTTACAGAGGGATACAGGGCCTAGCCCGTTAAAACATCTCCCATCCACTGTAACCTAATTGCCATAAGGTGTTATGCTTATAGATGTGATGTCCAGTGCCTATCCCTGAAGTTGCCCTATACTATAAAATGTATACTCATTCATCTTGAAGAGCCTTTTCTTCATTCTCCTCTCATTCTGTTTCTACTGCTGTGTGTGATTACCCAACTGCCTCCAGTTCTCAGCTCAAAATGCCTCTAGTTCTCAGAAAAAAATCATTTCATCCAAGGCCAGAATGTTTGTAGAGTCTACTTCCTGGTTAGATACAAAGAACAACTCCTATTAATGTGAACCTGTAGTGGTTCCTTAGGAACTTGGTGATGCCATCCAGGGCTCAGGTATCTGTTGGCCTTTTAAAAATCTTCTGTCCATGGTGCTGACTGATCCTATTTAGTAACAAAAGGGTGAATGAAGGACTTTTACTTGTCATGTCTCAGCAAGATTCTGTAGAGGAAAACAATTGCCACAGAGTCTCTTTCTATGAAAGAAGATTCTATCTGAAACTTTCTCTCAAGACCCTACAATTCTCACTGGCTGGAACAGG
The DNA here is from genome assembly GCF_004785775.1 of Grammomys surdaster. Classification (NCBI taxonomy): domain Eukaryota; kingdom Metazoa; phylum Chordata; class Mammalia; order Rodentia; family Muridae; genus Grammomys; species Grammomys surdaster. Next base: position 6,045,271 of record NW_021604669.1, on the reverse strand, counting down.
GGCTCATGTCTAGCTCAGTCAAATTGTCAAGGGCCAGAACTGAGTAGTTGGCATGGGGAGGTGGGAGGCATTGAACCAGTTCTATGTGAAGGTCAGCTAAGGTCTTATTAGTTTCAGCATCTAGGGTCCAATCAAATTGTGATTCCAGGTTCTCCTGAGATTGTTGAAATCAGAATTTCTAAGCTTGGATTCCTCCCAAATCTGTGTAGTTTAAAGTAAATCAATAAACTCGATGTTCATTTGAGGAACTGCTTGGACTGACCTCAGATGGAAAGTTTGTTGTTGAATGAGCTTTAAGGACCCTTTAAATTGCTCCATCTGTCATTCTGTTTCTTCAGTACTAAGCTCCATGCCACTGGCAGGACTTTTCATGTTCTTCTCTGGCACCCAGACTTATCAGAGCACTGTCTTTTCTCAAGTACCGTGTTTCTTCTAATGTATGGAGCACCCTTCTATTTATCTTTTAACACATAACCATTTTGGGGTGGGGTAAACCTTTCCTCTACATTCCTACCTGCCTTTTCCAGGTTCTCCTCTTGGGTTTACACTACTCTTGGCTACAATCTTTATCAGTCTGTTTCTTCTGCTGGCAGTTTGCATTATTGATCATTGGGTGGCCAGAGTACCAAGTAAATGTACTATATGCATGGGTGATGGGTATTAAGAGGATGGACATGTTCACTCTGAGACCTCAGAAGATTAGAGGAATGGATGATTCTACCAAAATCCCCGATGTGATGAAGAGCTCCTATATTTAGTATGTGTTATAGTGGGGCAATCACAAGATTTGTAGTCAGACCAGCTAGAGGTTGAATTCTTCCATAACCTCAGTTCTCTTCCTCAGTTTCTTTAGCTGTAAAATGGGATTGGCAATGATGACCTCATATCACTTTCATGTAGCATGAGTGAGGAGGTGGCTCTAAGAACCCTGGCAGAGAGCAAGTACTCAACATAGATTCACAGCTGGGAAGAAGATGCACAGGGAATGTAGGGGAGGGAGCTTTGTAACATTCTGAAATGTCATTTTTTCACCTCCCAGATGACACTGAGAATACAAACAATAAGTAAAACATTTTGACTTTAGAGCAGGAAGGGCAGAGCCCATATTGAAGTGAGGCTTCAGGGTCTGCTCCAGGCCATCTTAATCTTCATCCCCTTATGTTTTCAGCAAAGGTCTAAAATCAGCTAGAACATTTCCCTTTTGTCTCTTAGACCCAGGTGTTGAACTAAAAGGGAACAGGGAAAGAAACAAGTAAGATGACATTTTTAGAGGCAAGATGGTCTCCAGAAGATTTTTTTCCCCTCCACTTATAGGTGAAAGAAAACAGGTAGTGGTAAGTAAGGAGGTGGTTGGGTGGGGGATGGGTGTTTCCCATTCTGAGTTAAAAATAATCTTCCTGATTTATTTCTTTCTCCAGACATCTGCTTGTGAGCAGGAAATGATCTTTTTCAAAAGTCAACAGAAGGGCCAAGGAGATGGCTCACGCTTTAACACACCTGCTGCACAAACATGGGAAAGTGAGGTCAGGTCCTCAAAACCCATGTAAAATCCAGGATCTGTGTTGTATATATGAAGTCTAAGCAATGGGAAAAGGGTGGAGCCAGGCTGATCCATTTTTGGTCAGTAGCCTAGCCAAATCAGTGAGCTCCAAGTTCTGTGCGAGACCTTGTATTGAAAATAAGGCAGACTTCATTTGAGGAAGAAGCCAGAAGATCCTCTCTAGTTTTTATATGTATGTTGGCACACATATGAACACCTATACATATGTATATGTGTACACACATACACTGCTAGATAGTTATATAGGTAATGAGATACTTAGACATATAGTTTCACAGATAGATTGTTATACATGCATGCATACATACATACATACATACATACATACACACATACATACATAAATCCAAAACGTGAAAGATTAAAACACAAACTTTCAGCTCTTTTCACCTTTGGAAGCTTAGACAGAGTAGCTGGTAGAAATTGGGACGTATTTCTGGAAATGAAGTTGAGACCATTCAGTTCAAGGAAACTGGGAAATGATTGGAAATTGATTTTGCATTTGAAATTTCTTCCATTGTAGCTGAAAACTCACATGTTCATTCAGTCATGATGCAAACCATTACTACCTGTCTATCTGGGTTTGAGTGTTCTGAAATTATATTTCTCCCTTATTTCCTGGCATAGTGCTGGTCTCCCAAGGACATGGCCAGAGCATGGATGGGATACAGGGTAGAGGCTCAGGGCTTCACTCTTAGCTGTTTTGTTCTGAGCTATTTATTTGCCTCATTGCTTTGGACAAGTGTGCTTTCATCGAGACATTACTCTTTGGGGTACTGTGTTAGTGTGGATAGGAGCTGAGCAGCACAAGGGAAGTAGCTAGCGAGCCTTTAGTAGGATGACAGAATTCCTCATGCCCTGTAATAGCCTCTCTGATATCATCTCATCTGGGTTAGGTTTTGGTTAAAAACATAGAGTAGTGTGTACCAAGATTAAGTTGAGTGGGTACCAGAGAGAAGAAGGCTAGCCAGTATCATTTGCACCTCCTTCCACCTCTGCGTTAGCAGACAGGTGGAGCTGTGAGATACACCTAGACCTTGGCCCAGATGCTTTGAGGAACTGAGATTTAAAGTGGCCAACATTGTGGTCAACAGGGTGATTGAAGCAGGGTAGAAAATGCTTCCTGAGGACTAGGAAGGAAGCTGATTAGAGAAATGTTCAGACAGATGTGTGGAAGCAGAAGAAGCACAAATAAAACAATCAAGGAAAGGAATCCATGTGTATTTACAGCAATGATGTGAATAATACTGGAGATGGGAGGGTAACTCTCCATGCATATACCAGCAAGGAGAAGCGAGTCAGAGCAGAGGGAGCAAGCTGCATGGCCTCTGGCAGAATCTGGGGCATCTCCTGTTTTCCATTGTAAAACTGCTTATTATAGCAGAGAAAGTAGAGGGTTCCTCCTAGTCACCTCTAAGCCCAGATGTGCTCAGCACCCCAAAACAGGAGGAAGGAAAGAGCAAAGACAATGACCTTATCCAGGTTCTCACTCCACATGTGATGTTTGTTTCATCACTATGGGCAAATTCATTGTACTGCCCTAACTAAGCTGGCATAGTAGGGATGACAGTGTCAGACATTGAATCCAGGTTCATCTTTGACTCCTTATGACTTGAAAGGTTCTCTTCTTATTCTCCATGTGTGTCTTCTAGAAACTGTGAACACAGATGAAATGTAGTAAGAGATATTTGACTTCATTATAATAACGCTGTGAGGCTCATTAGTGGCCATTTATTTGGTCACAGCTGTCACACATCTTATCTCCAAGTTCCCAAACATTCCAGGTTTCTGATCTATTTGTTCTCTTTGTTATCTTCTCTTAACTCTGATAACTACTTCCACTGTGGTCCTTGGGAGCCAGGACAGGGTAGAAGGTGTGCAGTGGAAAGTCACAGCGATAATCATTGTGTCCTTCCAACAGTCTGCTGTGAGACACTGAAGTGGTTCTTTTTGAATCCTCATAGAATCTGATTGAGAAATTATTAACCCTGAGCACTAACTTGATCTCTTCCACACATTGCAGAAATAAAACCAAACAGCATCAACTCTAGGAAATACGTATGAGTTATTAGGTAAGCAAAGAGAGAGACTCGTGCAATATAAGAACTATAATCAGCAAACTTGACAGAGGTCCATAGCCATAACCTGCCCAGCTATGTCTGATTACCTCCTAGTGTCCTGTAGATCTACTCTGAGCATCTGAACACAAGCTTTAGTGTCCTCTCTTCCACATGAACATGCCCCACTAAAAATGTGCAACATGTCTTCCTGAGTTCATGTCCCTAATTCGGTAACTCAAAAGCTCCACACCCTCTCCCTCATTTTCTCCCTCCCTTCCTCCTTCCTTTCTTCTCTCCCTCCCTCCTTCTGTCTCTCTTTTGCTCTTCCTCTCTCTCTCTTTACCCCCTCATGTATGTGTATGTATGTGTACATGTATGTCTGTGTGTGTTTGTATTGTATTCATGTTTATGCACATGTGTGAAGGTATATATGCCCATGTGGAAGCCAGAAGTTGATATCAAGTGCATTCCTCTACCTCTTTCTACTTGAATTGGTATGTCAGAGTTTTTCAGTGAACCTAGAACTAGAGTTTTGGTTACATTGACTGGCCACTGAGCCTCTGGGATCTACCTGTCTCTCCCCACATCCCAGAGCTGTATCTGTGAATGGATCTAACCATACAAGGCTTTTAAGAGGGCATTGCAGATCTGAACTCTGATCTTAATGCTTGTATAGCAAGCATCTTACCCACTGAGCCATCTCCTCAGCCTCACTTTTAAAATTTTTAATATAAAATTTTATACAGGTATATATTGTGTATTGAACATATCCCCTATGTCCCCTTATCCCCCCTTTTATGCTCCCCTCAGACCGTTTTACTTCTACTTCCCTTTAAATATGCATATTTAAGTGACTGTATAATTTCATGTAACTGTGTAAAATACAGAAACCATAAATGAAGCAAAATATGTTCTCCATGTCTCTGCAACTGGCTTAATTAACTTAATACAATTATTCCTATCTAATTTGATTATTTCTAGTTGTGTTCATTTTCTTTTAAATGGGGTAAATGTCATTCTTCTTTATGGCTAAAGAAAAATCCTGATGTACAAACACTGCACTTTCTTTATCCAGTCTTCTATTGTTAGATACCAAAGTTGGTCCCATAACTTAACTGTGGTGCATAGTGCTGCAGTAAACACTGATGTGCAAATGTCTCTGTGATGTGTTGACTTGGAGGCCTTTGGATAAATGCCAAGAAAGTGGTATTAGTATGTCATGTTGTACATCTAGTTTCAAGTTTTGGAGAAACCTTTATAACGTCAAGTGTCTGAACAAAGGGAAATCTTTATATACTACTGGTTGGAATGAAGACTGATCAATCAACTATGGAAAGGATATTTCCTTTTTTCCTAGTTCAAAGGAACATGACCAGTAGACTGCAATGGAGAGAAAAGGCTTTGCAACAGAAACCACTGTCAGTCGCTGTGTGTGACACTGCAGGAAAGAAGACACAGATGACCTGAGCTGGAGAACAGAGGAAGACCAGACAGAAAATGGAACAGGCTTCCAATGCAATGTGCATTGTACCTCAGAGGAGGCAGGTTTGGGACATCATACAGGTTGTCTGCAACAAGCAAGAGATGTGTACACTGTCTGATTCCCCAGCCCTGTCCCTTTATATGGTCTTCATGTTCTGCAGTATGGAGAACATACACAGGACAGTATTTGTGATGTGCATAGGTACTATACAAATAGATGTTTTCAATGCAGTGGGCATTTGTAAAATAAAAAGTCATCACGTAAAACCTAGAATGTAGATCTTTGACAAAGAAGCATAGGTAACAGAATGGAGGAAAGATAATTTGTTAAACAGATTGTTTCTGAACAGCTGGGTAGCCACATACAAAAATACCATCTCACCATGGAACACATACCTTCCTCAAAAATGAACTCAAAAGGAAGCAGAGCCTTCAATGTGAAAATGCAAAACTATAATTTCTGGAAGAGGACCTAGTAGGAAATCTAAACAACTTTGAGCTTGATAACTTTAGATACAGACTGAGTTCCTAGGCTATGAAAGATAGATTTATAAGCTAAGCTTCCTTAAAATTAAAAATGTCTGCTCTGTGATGGACTCTATCAAGAAAATGAAAAGACAAACCATAGATGGGAAGAAAGTTTATACAAAAGACACACAGGATGAAAACTTGTTGCCCCAACTTTCTGAGCTCTGAAATACACCAGTAAGAACATGCCAAATTGAAATTAAAGAACAACCCCAATTTAAAAATGTGCCAAATACCTTCAAGGGAACTTTATATCAAAGAAGAAATAAAGATAGCAAGTAGCAAGTGGAAAACTCTCCACCTCACAGTTATCAAGGACGTAAGAAGAACAAGGGTGTGGCCTGTACAAAGTTAAAATGAACAAAATGAAAATGTTTACAGTATCAAGTGCTGATGAGCATGAAGAAATGGGAGCCCTTCTATTGTGTTGAGAATGCTAAATGGTACAGCCTTCTTAGGGGAACTTTGGCAGTTCTTATAAAAATAAACAAACTTTTAACCCAGCAATTGATCTTCTTGGTATTTCCACAAACAGAATTGAAAACTTACGTACGTACACACACACACACACACACACACACACACACACACTATTCATAACAACTTTATTTATAATTACTAAAACTTAAACTGTCTTTCAGTCAGTGAACAGATAAACACAGTGTGGTATATGTAGACAGTAAATTATTATTATGCACTAAAATGAAATGAGCTATCGAGCCTTGAAGAATGAGAAATTCAAAATGCATATTATTAAGTGATGTGCACATAGTCTGAGGGTACTGTGAGTGGACAATATATGACATTTTAGAGCAGGCAAAACTAGGACAGTAGTAAAAGACGGTCAAAGGTTAGGTGGGATGTAGGGATGAGCAGGTAGGGTACAGAGCACTGAAGGGCACTGATACAACCTGTGTGATATGATAGTGGGAGGCATGTGTCATGATGCATTTTCTCAGTACCTTAGACTGTACAGCAGCAAGAATCAACTCTAATATAAACTATGGGTTTTAAGTTACACTGTTGTATAAATATGGTTCATGTATAATAATACCCTGTAGGAGCCACTGGTAGGCTATGCATGTTTAGGGTTAGGCTGTTTAATCTTGCTGTGCATATAAAAAAAGTTGTCTATTAAAATACCAAATAGTTAAGAGCAAGCTAATTAAAAAAACAAAAAGCAAGCAAAGCATATATGGAACGATGGATAAATACAAGGGGGAGAATTCTATTCATTGCAAAGGATCAAAGTTTATGTACCTCAGCAGGAGACTGATACATTTTCTCCTCAAGCTTCCCACCTTTGGCTATATTTATTCTTTTGTTCATCTGCTTCATCTCATCTCCTTAAAAACAATACCAAATGAGTTACAAAACCCTTAACCAAAACAGAATAAACCAAACAAAACTTCAAACAAACAAACAAACAAACAAACAGAAACCCCCAATGGTGCAAGTGTGGAGATTTCATTTTCATCTCCACTCTGGTTTCCAGATTTAACCACCAAGTATTCTCAGAATATCTCTTCTTTTCTCAAATGTCACTCAGAGAAGATACCAGCAGGACAAGCCTTCCAGCCGGGTCCATTCTTCACGGAAAGAGTTGGGGTTGTGTCACCAGGTGCAGTGTAAATATAAACCCTAAGTTTTATAAATAGGATTTTCTCCAAACCTCCCCAGGGGCTTTTTGGCTGTCTTTAGCAGTAACCCTAGGGGCTGGGAGGCCTGTGAAACTCAGTTACTCTGTCATCCCTCAGAGAGTCTCCCTACTGAAAATCACCATCCATTGTTGTGACATTTTGTGATGCAGAGGCCTGACTTGATGGCATCTGCTCTGTGTGATATTTGAGCAGAGAGTAGATGAACCAGGAATCTTTGTCGCCTAAATCTGGAAACCAGTTTTGAGTTGATAGTGAAGCTTCTATGTTTGTGGAGTTTGTTGTTGTTGCTGTTTGTTTTAGTTTTTGCTCTACATTCTTTTGCAGAGCCCCTATTTCTCCCCTTCAACTTCCCTATATCCTCCAATCTGCTGTCTTGACCAACTTTACATATTTTTACGTTTTGAATGGTTTAGATATTCAAGAAAGTCACTGGTCTTGTGGATGGAGTCTTTGGAAACAAGGCTGTGAAGTCCAACAATGCACAGCCTGTTGGAGTTGTTTCAATATTTAGCTCTGATCTGGTTCAGAAATTGCCTCTTATCTGCCCCATTTTGGGGCATTCTGTAGGGTATTAGCCCAGTCTGTTCCATATACAACCACAGATGGACTACCTATTCAAGAGCTCTTGGTATTTTTACCTGTTGGGAGACATTGTCCAAGGCATTCTTCTTCGACCCAAGGACTTAACATTTAATAAGAAAAACATCATTTGATAAATGAGTTTGGCCTTTGGATGTTTGTCTTCAAAAAGTTTTCCAGACTTTTGTAAAGTGACTGGAAACAAAAATTGTTGAGAAATCTCGATGCAAACTGGTAAAAATCTATCTTTGGAAACTCAGCTTAATAATTCTTTAGTTTATCAAATGATGTTTTTCTTATCAGATTTCCAGATAAAAATAATTTTTTGAACAATTTGTCAGTTTCTACTGGCTGTTGGCAAGGGGCTTCTAAATTTCTCTAGTGAACAAAACTAAAACTGCCCAAAATTGGATAAAAACTGACCAATAGCTTGTGAGATTTTTTTCATTATTTTTGAAATTTCCTACATCCTATACAATGAAATTCGATCATATCTACCCCTTATTTCTCCCCTTCAACTTCCTTATATCCTCTGACATGCTTTCTCGACCAACTTTACATCTTTTTACATTTTTGATAACTAACGAAGTCTAGTTGGTGCTGCCTGTATATGCATGGGTGTAGGACCATTTCTCAGAGTATAGGGAGGATAGTTATAGCCACATCCTCAACAAAGAAAGATCTTTTCTCCATGGAGGAACTATTCACTGCCAGTAGCTCTTCAGGAAAGGTTGGGACCTGGAGGTCATCTACTCAAGCCATGCGAGGATTTCGGCAGATTTTTGATTCCCGTTGTAGGTCTTTTTTAGGCTACCACAGCTACTGAGGGATCATGACTACAGATCTTGTCATCTCCGTTAGTGATGGCCATGAACAAGAAGGCATCTTAACCATGAGAACAGAGTTCTTTCTACATCTTAGCTAAATAATTTCCCTCAAGACCGACCTCCCTCCCTTCCTTTGATCAGGACTGATTCCAACATCTCATCTCATGATCCTTACCACTGAGTTGCCCTACTATCCCCTACTTCTCAGTGCTTTATAAGCAGGTTCCTGGGAAGGAGTAAGTCCATTTATTGAGAGCATCTAAAGCCCGGGGTTCAATATAAAGCAAATATGCTATCTCCCTCCTTATAACCTGCTGTACTTGTTAATTGCTCTTCAGCCACCGATGACCTTTTAAATCTTGCTCAAGATGGTTCCAGGAAAAACAGTGAGCTTTGGGGATGAGGTAGGATCTATTCATTGTCTAAGCCTCAGTTTGACAGGATTTCATTTTATATTGACTGGGCTACTTGTTGGCCTTCTGCACAGTTCCATGCTCTGTTTCTCCCTTGCTGTAATGACTGCTTCCTAGCCCGTGAATATGTACACCTATGGCAGAGAATTATCCATCATCCTGCCAGCCTCTGCTCATCTTTTTAAATTTACGTGCAGTGCCTTGACAGCTCTATTTCCTCTTCTCTCCTTGCTCCTGAGAAAGCAGAGCCCAGTGTGGGAGCAAACTCACTCACAAAGCTTGCCTGCATTTGTTTTATGACACACATGGCATTACTGTAGTGTTTTAGCAAACATATCCAGAACCATGAGTCTTGGGACGCTGTCGAGACATTGTTTTCTTGACCACAGCCTGCATAGGACTCCATGGTGCTCCAGGCGAGGACCTTTGGTCCTTCCATTTACTGAGAAAGCTGAGGCTGCAGGAATATCTGAATCTACGTCCAAAGAGTCCCCTTGGGGGTAAACAATTTTAACTCACAGGAATTTATTTGCAGGTGCTGGAGAAATGCTCACCAGCTCAGGGCAATCCATCCCTGGGAAAAAAAAAGATGAAATTGTCCAGAGCTGAACCTACAGTTATTTCTGAAATCCCCAAGCTTCATATTTTTGCCTTGGTCTTTTTTGGATCCTATTTTGAACATATGGCTATATGTATATCTTATGTCCCTTCTTTCTTCTGGGAACGTCCTTTAGGGTAGGGATTTTCTTTTACCACTGGATCCTGGGAGTAAGCCACAATGCCCATGAGTTAGTGGACACTAAAGACAGAAAAGAAGAAAGAATTCAGATAGCAATGAACCTGGGTTCCTTGATTACAGTCTCCCAGGTCAGGTCCCAGTTCAGGAATCCTTTCTCTGACACTGTGGTTATGTTGCATGGCTTTACAAGTTAAGTAGAACAGAAACAACTCACTTCCATAATGAAAGCGTAAACCCCATCTGTTCATGTGCTTCTTAGGAGCAACCCCTTCTCACTCTTTGAACTGTTTCTCCTGCTTGTTACCTGTACTAGAAGACAGCTCGAAATGATTGATTTTGGTGTTAGGATCCTCAACCATGTCCCCTCTGGATCCACTGGAGCTGGAGGCCTGGAGGCCAGAGTGGGAGGTCTGAACATGCGGTGTTCTCTTGTCTCAAGAAGCTAGATACTTGCATTTTTCACATTGTTCATTTATAGTTAAGGCAGGATGGCAGTAGAGTGTGGATCCTTTGAGCTCTGGCATGTTTTTCCATGCCCCTACAGCATAGCAGCAGGAATAGTCTTCCTCATGTGATGAGGATAAAGACCCACACTAAACATGTACACTTGTGCTGGTCTGCAGCTGTTGCTTGTGAAGGGCACAGGCTGGCCAGACAGTGTTCACAGTCTTGGGAGGTGGGGAGTGGTCTCATTCTGGTTTCAGCTATATGAACCTCTTCATGCACTTTGGGAGTAATCACCCACAGGGTCCGTTGTTGCATGGATCAGAAGTTTAAATTCCCTCAAAGGGTCATCAAGAGTAGTGCATGTACTTCTTCCTCACGGTTCCAGGTCCACAGATTTCTACTACTGGTCGAGACATGTCATGTGATGGCTGTTTGAAGTCATCACCGGATATTCTCCTTAAACTAGTTCCTCATTCATCACTGAGGGGGACAGGCCCTTGGTCTCTCACATCAGTGGCTTCTAGGTCATGTGGCAGTGTGGCATAACAGAGGCACAGAGGACCCTATTTTATGTGGGTACCCTTCTCCCCCTGCTAAACTAACTAACTAACTGTGCCACTTGGTCCGGGATAGTAGTATTCAGGGAATCTCAGGTCATCAAGTCAGATTTCTCTGAACCCTCAGATAGTGGAGCTCTGGAGTGTCTCTGTGGCAGGACAGGCAAACCCATGATCATTGTATGAGTCCATCCCTGTCCTGAGTACACTGCTGCTCTTCCCAGATAAGAGGAAAACAGTATGAACTACCTTTGAATTTTGTAGTGATTGTACCATGACTTTGCTCTGTTCTTGTCTGATAGCCCAGTTTCCATCTTAGCATAGAGAGAGGAGTCAGCACCATGTCTGCCGGTTCTTATCACTCTATAACAGCTCAGTTAACCCACATGGGACCATTGCTTCACATCAGCACTGTTAAATGCTCTGCTCATTTTAACTTTCTTTGACAGCCTTCTGGTGGCTCTATCCTGAGCCTCTTTGTTCTATGCAGGTGCTCCTCAGCTGTTGCCTCAGCCATCACCAACCCTTGCTCTATTGTCCCTTCCTGGTTTGTGGGCTTGATACCTACTCAATAGGTTCCTCAGAAAGTTAAGGTGAGTGGAAATTCTTTTGATATTTGGTATGCCCAAATGAATATTTATTTTATGCTCACATTTAAATTTGGCAATAGTATAAATATCTATGGTGTAAATTATTTTGGCTTAAAATTACTTCATATGCCCAGCTCCCTGTGTTCCTATTGAGAAGTTCGAGGCCACCTCTATTTCCATGCTATTTTCTATAACTCGCCTGTACATGGATTTAACATTTTTTATTTTGAAATTTCAGGTGTGCTTTTACTTGGGACTTCAGATTGTTTTAATCGCCCTTTTATTTCTTATTCAGAAAACACTTGTGTACCTTCTTTCTTGGAAATACACTTACATTTTTTCCCCCATGATAATATCCTCCCTTCGATTTTATTTGATTTCTTGGGAAACTCTTATTAGTTGGACACTCAACCTTGTGGATTGATCTAATTTTCTTGTCTCTCCTCTTCTATTGTTAATTGCCTACCTTTTCTCCTACTTTCAGAGAATTTTTTTTTACTTTAATGCTAAGCATTTACTGTGAACTTCTTTAAAGTTTGAGTCATTGTATTAAAAAAATTCTGAGAATGCTCTCTTGTTCACTGTATCTACCACTTATGAATAGATTTTCCTTGTTTTATGGATTATACTATTTCCTTTTATTTCTTTGAGGACATTAATTACATGTTCCTTGGAGCTTTTTATGCTTCCTGCATTAGTTCAGTTGCCACTGTATTTTTTTTTGTTCATGTCTTTTTTCTTAAGTAGGACAATTTCTTTAAATTTTCCAAGTTCTGCATTGTCTCTGCAAACTAATGAGCTATGCTGCTCTGAAGCTCCACTCGTGGGCCACAGAAGAAAAAGGGATTGACGTGACTTTTCCTCATACATGGTTTTTCCACCATGGGGCTATGAATCCTATCCTACAGTCACAAATATAAACTTGCATCCATTTTCATCAGTGTGTACCCAACATTCAATTTAGTTCTCCAGGATGATAAACATTTGGCACTTTGGGTCAACAGGGGGCCTTGATGCATGTATGTCCATTAGTCCAACCTTCCCATCATTCCTTTCACCTATCTTCTCCTTCTCTTTCTACACCACCTTCTGTTATCAATATCTAAGTCATCTTTTCTACCTAGATGAGGGATTAGACTGGCTTTTTTTTCATACAGGCACTTGGGGCTGAGATACTCCTCCTACAAGTCATTTGCTGTCTTCTTTCAGCATCCCATCTTCCGAAACCGTGGCTTACAACATATCTTATTTTGATTGAAGATGAACTGTGAGGTTTATTTTTATTTTTTTAATTCTTGCTATTGGGGGATGTTTTGGGGAAGGAGAAGGTAGAAGAAATGTATTTAGTTAGACATTTTAAAAAGAGAGATCTTCTGTAAAAATTTTTAGGGAAGTTTGTTTCAGAAATTTTTGGTCATAATGCTTTAAAGTACAGTGAACTGTTAGCAAAGTGTTGGCATGCACTCCCTCAAATCTTTGCCAGCACTTCTGCTTTCCAGGCCTTGTGCTTAAGGAATCTCATATTTTTGCTTTAGAATCCTTTAAAAAAGCAACTCCAGGTAAAAAGACACCCCAGATGTGCTGCCTATAGTGGGGGAAGGGTGTGGTTAGCATGGTAGATTACATCCTTGGCTTCCAGTGCTCTCCTGAGTGTGGTTATAGTTGGAGAAGAAAACGTGTTTGGGGCCCAGTCTTCAGCGAGTTCTTTTGGCTCAGCTCTCTATATTGTGTTGCTGCTTTTCATCTCAGCCAATTCACCGAAGTCCTGGACTTCTTGTTTCATGGTGCAAGATAAAAAATTCACTCTCTCACACACAAAATTTTCACTTCCTTTGGTCTGCTAACACACAGCTGAGGCTCCATCTACCCCCTGACATCAATTGCTCCTCTGTGCACTCTTTTCTGGAGCTTTGATTCAGTTCTTCAACTGACAATGGATTTTCTGCAGGTGTTAGCTTCCTTGTGGCATAAATGCTTTTTAACCCTTTGTAGTTACAGAGGATAAGAGGAAGGTGACTGACTTGTGGCACCTGGAAAGCATTACTACAGTCTCTCTCTAACTTTGGACAAGATCCCTGCATCTTTTGCCTCCATTTCTATGTGTAAAATAAAAATAATAAGAAAATCTCCCTGGCAAGATTTTTGCGAACAATAAATGAGGTCATCCAGGGAAATTAATGACAATATGACACGTGATACAGTAACTCATAATTGTCACTTCACAGATGTCATTCTTCATTGCAATCTCAGTGCAATGTTAGGATGGAAGGAGGGTGGACATTTGCTTCCACTCTCTATTGAGAACTAGAAGCTGTGCACCTTTGCTGAGACTGACATGTTTGTATAGACACTAAAGGAGTAAATGAGCTGACACATGCAGAACACACAGATCATGGCTGACCTGGAGTCATTCATACTGGTAGGCACACAATTCTTGAGTGTCGAAGGAAACTTTTATGTGAGATGAATGACAAGCCTGAAGGATATGCAAATAGATTTACTCCTGATTTCCATGCTTCTTTTCTGTAATTCCATTTTCATTTCATTGGAGAATAGCGATAACAGTGGTAAATACTCGCCAATACTTCAGCATTGATACATATGACCAATTTCATATACTGTGAAGAACATGTTGATGTTCATGTCTGCTCATGAGCATGCAGGTACCAAAAGACAACATGAGAAAAGGCATTGTATACCTTTACCCAGGGAGATAAGAACAAATGTCTGTTCACTCCAGATCAGGCATCATGGACAGACCAAAGAACTGAAGCCTCTCAGGTCCATTTTAGTGAGGCAGTGAGTTCATTAGAGTTCCATCCAGGAGCATCACTAGGTCAAAGGTAGCTGCAGCATCAGAAATCCCACCCAGCATAAGTGACAAGTAATGACAGCCAGATACCTTGAGGTCCTGGTTCAACTTGCAGGCAGCTTCGCTCCGGAGTCTTCTCTAGTGTCTTGGTGACTTTTCCTGGTACTGTGACAAAATACCTCGACAAAAGCAATGTGAGGCAGAAAGGCTTACTTTGACTCACAGTTCAAGCAAGGTACAGTCCATCAAGACAGGGAAGTAAAGGCAGCAGGAACTTGAAGCAACTTGTTTGTGAGTTTGTTCGTTCCCTCCCTTTCTCCTTCCCTCCCTCTGCCCTCACCCCCTCCACATCCTCATCCATCCCTTACTCCAAGAGAGAGTGATTCAATTCAGAGGAAATAAATACACAAGAAGGAATGCCCACAGGATGTAGTTCAAGATGCTTGGAAATCCCACCTGTTCCATGTTTTCACCAGTCTGATGGTGATAAAAAAAAAATGGCTAATTAGTGTCAGAGTCTGTAGACTGGTGGTTGGGACTTCTCTGCAACCATGATGTTCCGTAAGTCTAGGTTAGTGTGTGTGTGTGTGTGTGTGTGTGTGTGTGTGTATTAGGTAGAGATGCTACTATTCATGATCACAGTGTGAGACATCATATTGTTTATTTGCCTGAAGTTCACAAATGCAATCATAGTGAAAAGGAGCCAGGAAAGAGGCTACCTGTTTCTTTTAAGTGTGTGTATGGAGACCCAGGATCACTATTCAGTGTCTCCAAGCCCAGAGAATCCTCTTTCCCAAACATAAGTTTTATTTTTGTAACTTTTCCCTGTTGCCACTATCTCGTGGCTTCAAACACCCCTCCCTACCTAATTTCTTGTATCAGAATCATTTGTTCATTGCTAAGGGTCCTTCTTCAATTTCTGTATGAGCTTCCCAGCCTTGCAGAGGCAGACCTCTGCACTCAGTTCCTTGTTCATCCTGTTTACAAGGAAGCTAATTATATTTCCCTGTGCAAAAGCCCACTTTTGACTTTGCAGCTGTGCTCAGTCTCCTGGGGTTGAGGGTGGCAGATAGGAATTTTAGTGGTCCTGACTATACATCAGATGGCCTAAAAATACTCACAAATTGGTCTTTTCTTTCCTAACCAGGCTGGCCCTTAATGGAAAGACAAACTCTTTGGAGAATTCAGAAGGACTATTACTTCCCACTGACGGCATTGTCTATAAATAGCAGTGCTTTCCAGGTAGTGAGATGCTGGCTTTCACAGCCGTGTGCTCGTATCATTCCAGGGGAGACTTAATGCTGCAGGAATATTCTGGGAGCCAGAAGGTTGGTTGGCACTCTAGAGCTTGGAAATAGTCACAGGGAGGCTCCCTGGAGCCCTGTTCTCAACACCCACCCTGTGAGCAGGGACCTTGGGAAAACACGTTTGCATCTGAGCTGGGGTGCCCAGGATCTTATAGCAGAGAGCAGCTGCCCATCATAAATGCAATGCAAACCATGGGTGCAATTTTCTAGTAGTCACATGTTTAAAAAGTGTTAACACTTTTAAAACATAATTTTGATATTTTTTTGTAATGTAACCCACTAGATATAAAACATCAACATTTCAACATGCAGTTATGTAAATAGGATATGCCCCCATCCCTTTTTGCTGTGTCTTGAAATATGGCATTCATTCATCCATCTCATTCATCCCTAGTTGAACTCATACTTTTTATTGGAGTTATGCAAATTACTTGAATTTCTTAAAATTGGTGTTTAGAAAAAGATCTTCAACAACTCTTGTTTCAAATGATGTTAGGAGCTTTCTAATAAATGACTAGAGTTTTGATATTGAGATTGGTATTTAATGTTATCAAAATTAGAAAGTAACTCTTCAGTTTTACCAATCACATTTCAAGGACTCAATGGTCTTATTGTAGCTCCTGGTGATTCTACTGCTAGAATTCTATTTCTGATGCTAAATAATGTCAGCGTCAGTGAAGAGACAACAGAATGAGCCCAATAGTATGGGTAGAACTTAGATCTAAGATCTATTACTCAGGTCTGGATGACCTTGGACATACAGCTTAACCTTTTTCTGTATCAGTTCTATTATCTATAAAAGGGAGAAGTGATTGTGAGGGGTATGTCCAGGCAGGTCTATCTCTGCTTGAGGAAAGAAGGGGCTTTTCAAGGGTGGTAGCATCTAGCTGTATCTTTAATGACTGCCAGAAGTTTGCCAGATAGAAAGGAACTGGATTAATGGAGTATCATGGAAAGGATGTGAAGGCAGAAGAGTGTAGGGTGTATTCAGGTGGTAGAGGAGGTGGGCTTGCTCTGACTGGAGGAGCGCCAAGAGGTAAAACATGTAGACCGTACTTATCAATAACCCACCATGGCACACAAGGCTGTTTGTTGATCTTTCAAGCTGACCCACATCCTTGCATTTGTTTGGCCATTGTTAAATGTCTTCTTTGCTGCCCCCCACCCCAGCTTTAGAATTTTAAAGGTACAACTGGCAGTCTGTACTTAGCAAACCTTGCAGCTGATTCAGCCGCTTACTGTAGTTTGAGAATCATTGTTGGAACCAGGGGATCATGAAAGTCCCAAGCTGGGCTAACCTCATTCAAAGTCTGTTTTATGAAGTAAGTTCCGGTCTGTGGAATAGTTTTTATTAAGAATATTACTTGTTGATAATTCCATACATGTACAACACATGTCTTAACCATATTCACTCCATCTACCCTACTCCTCCCAGAAATTTCCTAAGAAAATGTCACCTCCCACCTTAATCTTCCTTTCTTTTTTTTTAAAAGACCCACTGAATCTAATTAGTACTGTAATGCATGGATGTGCGGACATTACCAGAATGTGCACAACCTACCTGTGCACTTTTTACCTCAAAAAAAAAAAAAAAGACTCACCTTTGCCAAGCATCTGTCAACTGCCTATAGGCTCTTAGCTAGAGGTGGGGCTTCATGAACTCTTCTATCATCTGTTTTTCATGTTGACTGGGCTAGTACTGTGCTGGTCTTTGGTAGGTAAACATAGCTGCTGTGAGTTCACTGCACATAATTACATATGATATACATATATCATTACATACAAATATAATAACGTATAAAGTACAACTACATAATTTCCCCTTCCTTTATCTTCTCTCCAATCTCTTCCATGTACTACCCTTCATCTTGCTTCCTCTTGAAATCATAGCTTCTTTTTCTTTAATTATTTTTACACACACACACACACACACACACACACACACACACTCACAAAAGCCTAAACTCCTAAATCCAACATTTTCAATCCATTTAGTGTTACCTGCATGCATATGATTTCAAGGTTGGCCACTTGGTTATAAATAACCAAATAGGGGGCTCATGCCTGGCAAAGACTATATCCT
Source organism: Grammomys surdaster (assembly GCF_004785775.1). Classification (NCBI taxonomy): domain Eukaryota; kingdom Metazoa; phylum Chordata; class Mammalia; order Rodentia; family Muridae; genus Grammomys; species Grammomys surdaster. Next base: position 6,027,625 of record NW_021604669.1, on the reverse strand, counting down.
CCTCTCTCATCAGTCTTTAGTTGCCTATAGTTCATTATTTATGGGCAAGGCCATGTAAAATTCGCTCCTTCCATATTAGCTTCTATTGGTATTTTACATCATCAAGTCTTGTTTAGGCAGCCATATTGTTGAGGTATCATGGGTGAAGCTTTCCTGTCATATCTTGGAGGCACAATCTTGCAGCATCTTTCCTGGTCCTCTGGTTCTTAAATCTTCCTGTCCCCTCTTCTGTGATTTTTCTGAATCCTAGGTACATGAGAAGTACTGTAAATGTGTCAGTTGGAGCTAGATACCAAGTAACTACATGTTCTCTGTTTGACAAGCTGTGGTTTTCTATAATGATCTCTTGTCTATTGCGAATAAGTTTCTTTGATGAATAGTTTGAACTACACTTATCTGTGGGTAAAAAAGTAAATACTTAGAATTCAGTTAGAAATTATAAAGGTTTAGTAAAATGGCTAAAGGTGGTACTTATCTAAGATTCATGACCTCAGTAGCCCCGGGAAATTGGATAGATTTTTCAGTACCAGGTAAAATTTCCATACTAAGGAGCAAGCATCAAGTCTAATTAAAGGGTTGTTGGTTACCACTAAGATATGAGTTCCACTATTGCACCCTGAGGGTTATCATGACACACTGTCCATCACTGTAGTTTGTAAACATTACACCTAGGTAGGACTACTGGTTACTTCCATCCCTTGAAAGTTTACACAACACATTCTGGTACCACGAAAGCTCATCCTCAGGAAGGAAGCTTTCTAACCATATTCATTTCAAGCTCTCCAAGTCTAGGTCTGAAGTGCATGGTGTCTTCAGCAGTAAAGACTTACTTTCAACTTCTGGAAGGAAATCAAAGGACAAAATAGGCTACATTGTTTTGGGAGTCTTTTGGACCTTGTTGGCCAATAGCTAGAAATGGAGTTTCTCTTGCCTGGTATTGAGGTTTTCATTAGATAGTCTATGGCTCTTGGGTGGATCATGGTGCGATTAAGTGGGATCATATCATTTAAACTATATGTTTACGTATGCAAATAGGTTTATATGTATTTAAGTAATTTTAGATAAATAAATAATAATGTGATTCCTTGTGAATTTTCAATATCCTTAGTGTTATTTTACCCTCTTCTCTCATTCTACATTGACTTCTTGATTTACTCATTTCTTCTTTCAAATCATTTTTCATCCCGGTATTCCCCTCTCCATTGCTCCCTACACTCTTTACCCCTTTCCTTCCTGGTTTCTCTGTTTAGTCCATGTTTTATACTCACATTAGGAACTAAGAACTACAGATGAGTGAGAACATGTGAAGTTAGTCTTTCTGGGTCTGGTCAGTTTAATGCTGTCTAGTCCTACCCATATTACTGCAGATTTCATGATCTTTTTTAACAGCTGAATAGTGTTCCATAGTGTATCTTTGCACCACATTTTTATTATCTATTTACTAGTCTAAGGACATTAAAATTGCTATTATTGCTAGATATTGTGAATAGAGCAGCAGTGAAAATTACTGAACAAGTATATAGTGAATGATGTTGTTTACTTTGAGTATATACTGAGAGAAGTGATATAGCTGGGTCATCTGGTAAAGTTATTTTTAGTATTTTGGTAATTTTCCACACTGATTTCCAGAGTGACTGCACCAATTTGCAATTCTACCACCAGTGAACCAAGGTTCCCCTTTCCCACACCCAGCATGTGTTTTCAGTTCTCTTATTTATCTTTCCTCTTCTGATTATGGTAAAATAAAATCTCAAAGTTGTTTTAATTTGAATTTACCTAATAACTAAGGGCAGTAACCTTTTTTTGAGGTATTTCGTAGCTACTTTTGTTTCTTCTTTTAACAACTCGCTGGTCAGATTTGTAGCCAATTTTTAGATGGGTCATTTTAACTCTATTTTCTGAGTTCTTTATATATTTTAGACATTACTCCTCTGTCAAATATATACCTGGCAAAGATGCCCAATCTGTGGGCTTTGTCTTCATTCAATTAGTTGTTTCTTTAGCTCTGCAGAAATCTTTTAATTTTATGAGATTGCACTCGTCAGTTGTTGACTTTATTTCCTGAGAAAATAGAGATGTATTAAGAAAGTTCTTCTCCATACCAGTATCATGTAGGGTATCATCCATGCTTTCATCTAGTTACAAAAATGTTTCATTAAAATTTCATGCGAATATTGTACTTACATCATTTCTTCTCTCTCTCCTTCTTACTCCTTCTATGTCTCCCTCACTTTTTCTCAGGTTTTGGTATCTATCTATCTATCTATCTATCTATCTATCTATCTATCATCTATGCATACAGTTCTATCTCATATCTATATCTGTATCTATCTCTATATCTATGACTATTTACTGAGTCCAGTTAGTGTTGCTCTGTGTATATTTGTTTAGGACTGACCACTTGTAATTTGGTTGTCAGAGGGCTCATCCTTGGAGAAGACTGATTATTTCTCAATAGTCATTAAATTTCCATAGCTCTTCATCTAGGAATGGGGCCTTGTCCATGTTGACATGTCAACTTGTATTGACATTGTGCTGTCAATACTATATTTAGGCAAATATAGTGTTAATATTTCATGGGTGCAGCTTTCCTGACATATATAGAAGACATTATTTTCAGAAGATGTCATGTTCTTCTGTCTCTGACAATTTTCGGTTCCCTCTTTCATGATGTTCTCTAGACCTTTGGTATAAGGCTTCTATTCTCTCTCTCTCTCTCTCTCTCTCTCTCTCTCTCTCTCTCTCTCTCTCT
>NW_021604669.1:6012931-6024473 GCF_004785775.1 Grammomys surdaster | reverse complement strand
TATATAAACACACACACATACACACACACACACACACACACATATACTGATATATACATATGTATCAGTTGGTATTGGGCACAACTTATCAGTTGCTCTGTGCATTTTAACCAGTTGTGACTTTCTGGACTCTGCTGCAAAAAGGTCTTTGATGATGGATGAGAGCTACACTTCTCCCTGGGTATAAGTGTAAGTATTTAGAATGCTTTTATAAATTGCACTGATTTAGGGGAATGGCAGTAGTACATTCTCTTCTAAGGTCCACTGTTTACTAGCTGCAGGTGATGGGCTAGATTTACAGTACCAGCATGAAGTCCTTCCTGTTGAATGGAGCATAAGTCCAACTTGACTGCTATTGTTTGCCCCAGGAAATAAGTGTCAGTATTTCACCTCTCAGCATAGCTTGACATTCTGGTCATTATCGTTATTCATTAGCATTGCATCTAGGTAGGGCTGTTGGTGGCTTTTCTCCCTTGGCAGCTTGTATACCTTCTTCCAGTACTACAAGAGCCAATTTTTATGGAAAAAGTTCCCAGGTCCATTTTAGTTCTACATTTCCAACTACTATGTATAAAGTTTGTGATATCTTCAGCAATAGGGTCTTACCTACAGTGTCTGGATGACAACCAAGGGTAAGAACAATAGCCTGTATTGTTTCTGGAGGTCTCTCATATACCTGTGATCGACAACCCAAAAAGTTTTCCATGCTTAGCACTGGAGGTTTAGTTAGTCTGTGGCTTTTGGGTGTAAAAACATCATTCCAAGTAGTGTAATTTCACAAAAATGCACTCTCTCTCTCTCTTTCTCTCTCTCTCTCTCTCTCTCTCTCTCTCTCTCTCTCTCTCTCTCTCTCTCTTTCTCTCTCTCTCTCTCTCTCTCTCTCACACACACACACACACACAAAACTTCAAATAATGTGGTTCCTTATGTTGTTCTTCATATGTCCTCATCCCTCCTCCCTTCCTCTTCCTCTGTGTTGCCTCCCCAGGTAACGTTCTCCTCTACCTTGTAAAACCTTAACAATATGGTTGGTTCTGCATGACCTGCATAGTGACAACATCCACTAACATGGCAGTGTAAATGGGCGAAATATCACAAGGCAATACTCCAAGTTGAAGAGTTGTAAGCAATTAATGACCAGTAATCCAATTTCAAACACTAAACACATATGCAGTAGAGCAACCGTCATGGACTCAGCAAGTTATATTTCTGTATACATACATATGAATACACACACACACTCACACACATACATACACATGTAAATATATCAATAATTAATGATGGTGAGTTCATGGATTTGATAGAGAGATGGGGAGAGACATGGAAGACATTGGAAGGGAACAGGGAGGGGCAGAAATGATATACACCTATATTCATGTACAAAATATGAAATAAAATTAATGCAAAAACCAATGGTGTGCTTTTTTTCTGAAGGCTTGGGGCAGATGAATGTTTTTTTTACTGCAGAATAAACTTGTTGTTTACCACTATTAGACTGTGAACTATATTGGGGACAAATGGAAGAATAATATTCAATAAATATATTTGAAAAAAGCAGCTATGAAGCATGGATGGAATGTGAGAGATTATGGATCTCCAAGCTCCTCAGAGATTGTAAAGGCTAGAAGTGAGGTTATTCATGCCCAGAAGCTGGGGCTGGATACAGATCCACCACATAGGCAGAAAGGCCATAATCAATTAGAAATCCAGAAATCAGCCAAGGAGTCACTAAGTTTGTACTAGGGAATGTTTAAACGGATTTGTTAAATGAATGTTTGTACTAGAGAATGTGTAAAGTTTCTGGCCAGTGAGGCAGGGTGATATAGTGGGGAAAACATGGGTTTTGCAGTGTTAGCAACTTTCTTTAAATCCTAACCTTGCCATTTAAAATCTGTGGGGCTAGAAGCAAGTTACTTTGCCACCAAGCTCCAGTTTCTGTCCTGGTAGACAGGAACAGGAGCTCCTTGTGTACAGTGGGTGCAATGGGAAATCTCTTGGAAGATAACTGAACTTCAGTGCTGGAGTTAGTCGGTGTCCTGGACACAGCCCTTCCTCTGCAGCTTTCTTTGCAGCTGTTCTTAGCAGCTGTTACATTTAACACACTACCAGAGCATAAGTTGACACCTGCCAGTGTCTTGCCTTGGGCAGTGGCTTGAATTTCTTGCTTCCTGTTTCAGGACTTCTCTGGGATGTCCACACTCACCTACTCAACCATTCTCATGAGCAACCCAGAAATGTAGTGGAGGTGGCATGTCATGGGGACACCTGTGAGAAACGGGATGGTAGTTAACCGAGAGCAAGCTGCTGTCTCTGGTCATTTCTATAACACAGCTTACGTTAGCTTTTGTCCCAGTGAGCTCCATCCTCTATCCTGGTGTCCTTCCTGCACTAGACTCAGATCCTGAAGGTTAATCCCATCACCTCACAGCTGATGTAAAGAGGTAGCAGGCCGTATCCAGTTGCAGTCTTCTGTCTCCATTTCATAAAGTGTGGAAGTTTCCCTCCTTGGAGATGGCCAAGTTAGGTAGAAAAGTCTTAAAGAGGGAATGGCTACAGGCAGGACAAGTGACTCCTGGTACATCACATACTAATTAGGTCCATTGTTTTTCCAGATCTTTCTTCTCTAGAAATATCTTTAGAAAATTTCAAATATTTGCCTCGGCCCAAGCTACAAGAAAGCATAGCGTCTTAGTCTGGGGACATCAGCTGAAGCCTTGCTCTTCCTTACAGGGAACCTTAAAAGAGTTGGCTCTGCTCTCCTAAGGTAGGTGGAAACCTTTTTTCTATCTTACATCCTGCTCCTCTCTCCAGATCTCCAATAAACTCTTTGCCTGGAGAATGAAATAATTCCATGTCTCTTTCTCATTCGAGCACTGTTTCTCTATTAAATCCATCAGTAAAAACTCTCATACAGAGATATGGAATAGCAGGCATTGGCCTACAGTTCTTGAGGCCGAACATCTACATTCAAGCTACCAGCATCCCAGGGTCCCTCCAAAGATTCTCTTATAGAGTCTTTTATTTTCTCTGTCAGCCCCAGGTGGCTCTGATGTTCTATGTCTTACGGCAACATGACTCTCATCTTTACTTGATATACTTGGGTCTCTGCATGGCTTTCCCATGTCTATATGTCACAATCTTAAGTACCTCCTGTTTCTTTTAGCTGAAACTAGTCATTGAATTTAAATTCATCCTATATCCCATAGGGTCTTCCCTCAAGATCCTTAACTAATTACAATATATAGATATGTTATTTAAAAATAAAGATCACTTTTACAGTTTCTGGAAAGGCTTAGGGAGATTATATATATCAGATTGCGGCTCCTCCTCCATTCTCTCCCAGTGGCAGTTGGTTGTAAGCAACACACGCACACACACACACACACACACACACACACACGCACGCACACATACAGAACCTGCTTTCTCAGGTTTTGCTTTAAGGGAGCCTGCCCTGTGACATTTAAGCTGAGCTAACTGGCTGTTCTCAAATAAAATATGGAGTACAGATGATCCTTATTTATACATTGTTTCAAGGACAAATGAGCAGAAATTATAGGAATGTGTTTTGTCATGTAGAATAAATGGTTTGGGAAGTTACAGTGTAACACTTGGCATTCTAAATTCTGGAAATACAATGGTGACCATGAAAAGACCTCACTCTCAGAGACCTTATAGCACAGTGTTTTAAAGGATTTTTTTTCTAAGATACATAGTCTGTCCAAAAATTGTACAACTTCCTCAAGTGTCATGGAAGACCCTATGTGAATCTCCTCAGATGATTGAAAACATCTTTTGATTAAGTTCATTTCCCAAGCATTTGTTTCTATTTCTTTGTTTTTAGCTCCTCGAGGAAGTGGGTGAGCAAACAGATGTCTAAAATAGGAATCACCCATTGCTCTGGCGGCCACCATGCTCCTTCAGCATCCTGCAGAAAAAACACAAACATGCCGTGTTCCCCATATTTAATACCTGATCGGGATCATGCCATATGCCAGTAAGTGGATCCTTCCTTTTCACTTATGCAGAAGTACGCCTAGTTGTAGAGCGCCATAGATCCTCAGCAGAAAGTTCCTTGGCATCCAAATTAAAAAAAACTTTTAAAATAAAAAATGAAATGAATATGATTTAAATAAATTTGTGGTGTACAGGGGTATGTCTCCCCCTTTTTTATTTTATGAAGATTTTTTTTTTAAATTTCCATGGACCTGTTCCACAGTCTCTTGTCCTTGACAATTATAAGGAATCACTGTAATATGGGTACTGTTAAATTGCTGCTGAAGAGTCTCAAATGTTTGACTGCCATAACCAGGTCCATTATTTGATTGTTTGTTTGTTTGTTTGTTTTTCTTTTTTTATTATTGGGTACTTTATCTACATTTCAGATGTTATCCCCTTTCTCCATTCCCCACTCCCAGAAACCCCTCCCTCCTCCTATTTCTATGAGGGTGTGCCCCTTCCCTCCTTTTCTCCCCCCATCTCTCTCCCCTCCCCTCCCACTCCCTCTGCTTAAGCCCTTCTCTCTTTTGCCTCAGAGAACGAGATCTCCCATGAATATCAACATGCCTTGGCATATCAAATTGTACATTTAAGAGTAATTTACATTTTTTCTTCCACGTTTCCATGTACATGAGCCTCATCTTAATCTCTGAAACATTTGTAATGGCTGGGCACTCTCAAAATTATTGACAATCACTGGGGTGACAACACCCTAATACCCTTATCTGCCATCAACACTTCAAGTACAAGAGGTATGCTTTAGAGAGCATCATTGATGGAGTCTGTCTTTGGAGGTGAGTTTCAATGATACAAGGAGCAGGTACCCCTCATGTCCTTTTTTTCCTGGCAGATCCAAAGTCCATTAGGGGTATCAGCTCTCTGCTCCTGCCGGGGTACCATTTCGAACTAGGAATAGTATTGTTTATGTCTTGAAGCTTCCCTTGTACATTTCCAACTTCAACAGTCTATCTTAGAGTCCTCCACAGTGCCACAGTTACTGCAGGAAAGGCCTCTCCAATCACGCACATTGTCAGGACTCCAGGGGATGCTCACCACTGTCTCCCTAAGCTATGAGCCAGGCCCATAATCCTGGGCATTGCATGCCTAATGTAAATATTATGCTTTTGAATCCAGTGTCTTTCAGGCTTTGCGTTTCAGTAGAAGATTGCTCTTCTTTCTTTCCCTGCCAGCTTCATTATCTTGCATCCCGCAATGATTTATTTTTCTCTGTCCATGGATTCAGAACACATCTTTCAGGTTTAAACCCTCTTCCAACTTTTTCCAGTCCTATGCTGCAAACCAGGAAAAGTCAAAGTTTATCAAGATAATGGACATTTCACCCTTAGAATCCTCTCTTGCCAATAACCTTCTCTTTCACGCTAATTGCCTCTCATCTATAGCCACACTCTAGACTTTGATAGGTGTATTTTGGATCCATGAGTCTGGAGTGAGGAAACTGACTGTTCTTAACATTTGTCTTCATCTTCCACTGCTGCATGCCCAAGCAGGGATGGGAACTTTGTAGACTGTATGCACTTTTCTTTCCATTCATTCAGACATCACTATTCTTGTCATGTTTTACTATACAAGTGCTTATAGGTTTGCCTATTGTATCTAGTCCTGTAAACTGCATACTATAGACAGGACATGAAAGAGAGCTGTGGTGTTTATTCTCTAGGAAATGGTGGATCCTTCCCCAGCCTCTATCCCATCTTCTGACATTCCTCTGCATGATGAGGAGGATGGGAAGTTTACAACGAGGCTTCCAAGATTTCTGTAATCCAGAATCTTGCTTGGGTTTGAAAGTGCAGAAGTGAGGTTTTCCAGGTACCATTGGATTTTATGTCTATAGTGATGCTGCCTTGGGTAGTAAGTGCACCACAATGTCTGTGGCAGTATTTGTGGGAGTTCAGAGGAAACAGAGGCAGCAGTGGCTTGCTGGTCCACCACAGATGTTCCTTGGGATGTGTTCTTCAAGTTTATGCTTTACTGTGATGGTGCAACCCAACTCTGTGCTGATATCTTGGTAGGAGAGGAGATACAGAAAGAGAAATATGATAGCATATTTGGTTTTCATAAAGTTCTGGTGGGAAACCCAAAGCAGACTGTATTTTTTATGGGGATGGAGACGATCTATAGAATATCCTTCACTGAACAGAACGGACCTGATGCTGCATTTTCACTGTGCCACACCCACTCAACAATAACCCTTGGACCTGGTGGGGGAGAGGACAGAGGAGGGTAGAACCTTAAAAAGAGATATTGGACTGGAAAGGGGTCTCTTGTCCGGGCTTGAATTTAATTTTGTTGTTGGTAGTGTCTTGATTTTATTTTTCAGTAGTAGGATAAAGAATTATCAATAATTTATTTAACAGATTTTTTTTAAAGTTAACAGCTTTTAAATTCTTTTTTAAAGCTATTTATTTGGAAGATTTCTCGAGAAATATCTCACTAATTTATATTTAAGAATGTGAAGGTTTTTAAATTATTTTTGATAGTGTGTGTGTTACATGTGGGGAAGAGCCACAGTAACAGTAGCTAGTCTGGACTCTTAAATTTGATATTCAGGTTAAAGTCTTAAACAGGGATTTGATGCATTAATTATTTTAAATTAAGATGTATATGAAATCATTTTATTTTACATATTTCACGTGTTTTTTTATAAGCTATTAGCTTCGCTTTTGCTAACATCCAAGGTGCATACTATAATCCAGGTTGATTCTCTTATACCCCACCTTCCCTCTGCAGCCCAATCCCGAAAGTTTTGAGATAACCCAAGACTCTTTGCAGGGAAACATGTTCATAGCCAGTGTTTAAGAATCATGTAAGAGTCCTTATTTCTCATTTCTTTTGACATTGTGGTTTTCTTCTACAAGTAAAGAATCAGGCTTGTTTCATTTTCATTTTTCCTGGTGATATCTGGGTCCCAAAGGAAACAGCTTTAATGTCTTTTTCCTGATTATGGGGAAAGTATAAGCTTGGTTAAAATGTCATGTTTGTCGTTTTTCCAAAAACCTTTATAATTACAGAAGGCCTTCTTCAATACTGCTGGTGTTGGAAGAGACAACATCTATCACAGCATATATCTTACCATGCTTTTTTTGTCTAGATATCATTTTTTTTAGAAATAAAATTTGCGTTAGGATGTTCAAAAAAAATATCCTTCACTGACAGCTCAAAGAGTGAGGAGGTATCCCACATCTGGCATTGGGCTATTTGGCTATGTTTGGCTCTGAAAGGAGCATGATACTTTGTAGGATAACTCCAATAGAACTCTTTGTGTGATACATGTAGCTATGAAGCACATAAAATAGCATGTTTCCATATGGCCTTTTGAAGCACTCTTTATGTTATTTATCCCTTCTATATTTCTTCCTCTGCTATTCCCTATTATCTTACCCTACTTAATTGCCCTCCATTAATTCATATTTTCCCTTAATATCATAGAATGATCTTTTTATTGGATATTTTGTTCATTTACATTTCAAATATTATCTCCTTTCCTGGTTTTCCTTCAGCAAATACCCTATCCCATCTCTCCTCCCCTGATTTCTATGAGGGTACTCCCCTACTCATCCACCCACTCCCACCATAGAAACATCTCTGTCCTTAGACAATCACTGAAATCTTAGAGGAGTAAGCTCCAGCCTTAAGCCTAGTATATCTACCAGTTGGGACTTTCTAGACAACTTCTATGTCTGATGTGGTGAGGAGGGTGAGGATACTCAAAGCCAGTATTATACAGGACTTAGATTTATTAATCTACCACATAATTTCTCAATGTTTTGGGTTCTTGGCCAAATTTACTGTAGTAGACATGTTTCCTTCTATGGAGTAAACCTTAAATTCAGACAGCAGTTACCTCTGCAACGTTTGTGTTACCGCTATGCCAGTGCTCATATCTTTTCAAACTGGCCATGAAACAGAAATTTATATAGAAGAACATTTAGAACTTGGCCAAAGGGGTTGGGGAAGAAGTCTCATTTTCTCCCTGTCATGTGTATGACTATCTTTCAGTTTATACAAAGCTATGCAATAAAGCATTTAACATCAGTTTTAAAGATCCCTGAGTTTTCACAGAGAAAAGGATTTCAGGGATTTATGGGATGGATATTAGACCTCTATAAATTTTGTTTCTGGCAGAATTCTTTGCTCTAAGTCCATTTCTTTGATATGCAGAGTATCAACTATTTCTGCACTTTCTCCAGAATTCAGTTTCAAGCTCTGACTCTTGAATTCCTATTGAAGTGAGTAGTCTGTGCATTTGTCACAGTGCAGACAGGAAGTATCTGCAGAATGCTCTGCCATAAGTGGGATGTCTGTATTATACAGCTCTCCCTGAGGCTTGAATAACATCATGTGAGGAGAGTGGGAAGCATCTAAAATGTAGAGGTTGCACATGGCAGAAGAAAAACACTCTTCTGGACATAACAGAACCACTGAACACATGAATCTATAGCAGTTGCTTAATATGTGAACAGGATCAAGCCAACAAACTCTTCAGCATGGAAGGAGGCAGAGTACGAGTCTCCTACACATAACTGAGGAACTATTGGGAGGTGATGGTCTGGGGGAGGTAGAGTTAGGTTTCTTTAAGTGTATGGTCCCCAGTAGATGAACCAAGACCTCATATGGTCAGCATTAACTGCACTTAGTGGGTTAGATTTTTTTTAAAAGAAATAGACAGTAGGTAGAAAGTTGAATCTTGGAGGAATTACCAAGAAGATGGAGAGAATATGGTAAAATACATTGTATACGTGTATGCAATTCTAGAAGAATTAATACAAACATATTTTGTAAAAAGACTTGTTTACTCTGAAAGGCACACTTTAATTGATAATTAAAAAGCAATACGCAGAATATCTCTTTCACTTATAGCTACATGCTTAGGGAGGTAAGCATCTAGTGAAAAGGTAAGCATCTGAGTGAAAGATGGAGGGGTGGCTTTAAAGAGGTGGTGGCATGGGCCAATAGGTGTAGTGACTGGGTAGGCATCCATCACAGAATGAGTTGGGTGAAGGATAAGTGGACCCAGGCTTAGGACCAGCAGGGTGTGTGAAGTGGAGACATTTTCTACACTCCTAGGAACACTTAAATATAAATAACAAGACAGATGGCAGGGGATGAGCTAAGAGAGCTGTAAGGAAGAGATTGAGGAGGGTCCTCTGTGCTAAATTTGGAGACTTGGATTCACATCTGTGAGGTAATTCCCACTACAGCTAGAGTGAGTCACCTACAACTGTGTCTAGACATCCTGGCACATAAAGAAACCCATGAGAAATATGAGCTTTGGTGGAGTTAAACCTTTCCTTTCATAATGTCTCTGAAGATGTCAGAAACTGTTTTCCCTTCTATTCCTCCTCATTTCAGGATTAACATGAGGGTTCTAAGAACTATCTGTTCATAACAAGATTAAAGCGGGAAAAGAAGCCATTGCTCTCTTGGATAGAATGCTTCGTCCTCCTGTTTTCAGGCCACAGGGTCTTGTTCCTGTTTGCACATCTGGAGCCACTGAACTTTTGTCTTTGAGTCTTCATGGCCTCAAAGAAGAATCCAAGAGAGGAGACCAGGTGTGTCTGCATCCCTGAATATCTATCTCATGCTTCGCTTTGGACTTTAGTCATCTTCTGGGGCCTCTATAATCTATGATAGGAGAAAATGATGCAAATTACATATTCAAATTACAAATATGCTTTAGGTGGGACATGGGTCATAAAGTTAAAGGTGACAAAAGAAAGCAAGGCAAGAGATTTAGTTGGCAGAAATCATGGAATTCTCACTCAAAGTAAGAGGCAAGATTGATGAGGGAGGAGACTCATGGAAATCTGGTTAGCTGGTTGAGGTTCATAAGGACTCCATGCCTTTCTGATTATCTAGAAGTTTAATATCATTCTGGGCCCATTTGCCACATCTCTGCTAAGAGGAAAGATGCTGACTTTGTAGGAAGGTCTCTAGTTTACTCTTAGACATTAGGCTTAGATATCTCTCATATCCTGTTGCCCTTTCTCTTTCCTTCTTTGCTTCATATTCTAACCTCTGTCCATCCACTCATATATTGTCATTAACCAATGATTGCATCCATACTGTACTCAAGGAGTTTATGTGCATACTCATTGTGATAACGTGATGTGGCCAAGGACAAAAGAGAGGTCTTGATACTGGGTTACACCAGAGTGAGAATTCTGGTACTCTCATTGAACTGAACAAATTGTTTAGAAATGAGAGCAACATGAAGAAAGAATGTAGGTCTCAGACACGCCTCCTGATGCCATACTCCTTAAGGAAACTCTAGAAAATCTTATGTGGCATCATTATCTTCTTACCTAGCTGACAATGCCTGCTCACTAAGGACAAGAGGGCCAACTTGTAGGAGGTAGAGGCAGATGATGCAGAGAAGTAGGATGGTCAGACAGTCTAGAAGTGCTGATTCTCGGGGTGGGTGAAACTTGGCCAAGAAGCTAACAGCATATGTCCCAAAATGGCAAGTCCCTTCTTGTACCACCCCCAAGCCATGGCACAGTACTGGAAGGACTACAGATGGAGTTCCAGTCATTCAAAGAAGAGAAAGGGCATGGAGCTGCTAAGACAGCTGGGCTGCATCAGAAGTGCTACACTAAGCCCACTCACACATGTGCTCTGCAGAAACCTCTGTGGAGCTCAGCTGATGCGAATGGAGCCTCTATAGTCCCATTGGGTATGGCTTCCTGTGATTAGTTCCATCCTCCATAACAGAAGTATTGTTGAAAGTTTCAGTGTCAGGCACGTTCTGTGTGCTACTTGCTTTTGTTTCTATCTTTGTTATAATCCTGAGGCAGAAATGATCATTTTCAATTCACTAGCAAGGAAATCAATGATAAAATAAGTACAGCAATTCTTTCCAATTTATCCAGCTAGGTTTGAGATCAGGTCTGTTTGGTTACAAGGTTTCTTATCTGTCTTAATTTATATGTTCATATTAACTAATTGAAGTCAAGAAGCAAACAAGATTCCTGCTCACATGGTGCTTTCATGACCACAGCATGGTTGTATAATTATTGAAGAAGACATAGACAATTAATAAAAAAATATAGCATTTTACATGTGGTATATCTTGTAAAGCTTACCAAACCAAGCCAAACAAACAAACAAATAAACAAACACGCCACCTGGGATGTCAATAGGGGTTATTTTAGACTGGATGATTTGAGAAAGTTTTTGTATCGATCTGGCAATGATCTGACAATGAGAAATACTAGTCAACCCAAGGATAGAGTCCAGCCCATTGCATCACACATATCATAGCGTTACACTTCAATCAACCCCTTCCCATCCTGCTTTTTGCCATCCATCCATCCCATGTCATCCTATCTCAGTGTCCCTTTCAATTTATCACATTCCCTACAGTTTATCTCATTATATCTTATCCCATTCAATTCCATTCAATTTCATTCTATCTCTTCACACTCTCTTCTACTCCTTCCCTTTCATGTGGCCCATCCGATGCTGTCCCACATCATCCCATCCCATCCCATCCCATCCCATCCCATCCCATCCCATCCCA
>NW_021604669.1:5964577-6012921 GCF_004785775.1 Grammomys surdaster | reverse complement strand
ATCCCATCCCATCCCATCTGATTCCATCCCATCCCATCCCATCCCATGCCATCCCATCCCATCTGATTCCATCCCATCCACGACATTCTATCCCATAAATCCTATTGTTATTCCATTTACCCACCCCATCTTACTCATTTCATCCCATCCCATCCCTTTCCATACCAGACACCCTGAAAGCCATACTATTGAACTCACCAAGGCTCTCATTGCAATATAATCATTGAGTTATCTATCACGCAATCATGAGCGCTTAGATTCAGAATTGGCCAGAATGTTACTTGGTTGTTCACTTTGTAAAGATCAGATTTCTTTTAAATAATTAGCATATAATATAGAAAAGACTCAAGTGTGGAAGGAAAACATGTGTATCCTACTCCATTTGGTTTTCAACTAAAGAAAGAGATATAGAGAAAATAATTTCCCTTAACAGCAACTCTTTTAGTCAAATAACTCTTTGTGTTACCTGATAGGTAGTGTCTGGGCTAAATGTGCCCAACAGTAGATCAGTATAAGCTAGTTGAGTACTGTTGAGTGGTGACTCGAATATTTACATTTTTCTGCTTATCAGAGATCTCTCCTTTTCATCTACAAGATGTTTGAGGAATTCACCGTGTTTTAAATCTGTGTTCCCTCCTTTTCTTCCACCAAATTTCCTCCATCAATTCTCAGTTTCTCTGAAGTTTGAAATCATTGAATGGTAGAATTGTGATTTATGTGTTCTTTCATTCATTCTGAGTCACTTCCCTGCAAAAAAATCATTGAATTGGTTTTAAAAATATGTTTATTCAGCTGTAAAGAAAAATAACACTATAATATTCACAAGAAAAGGGATGGAGGGCTGTTCTTGGGACAGAGGGTTGGTCTCTTGCTCCTCATCCCCTATTCTCATATTCTATCTCCTCCATCCCTTTCTCTGTTTCTCTCCTGACTACAGTGAGCTTTAGAAACTTGTATGCCACATTTCTTCTTCCATGATGCTGAACTCAAAGTGTATGGTCCAAGCAACCATGGACAAAATCAACTCTATGAGACTCTAAGCAAATCAAGCCTTTCTTAAGTTGCTTTGTCAGATATTTTGTCCCAGTGACAGGAAAGTAACTAACCCTCTTAGAATTCTGTGCCTTATTCCTACTTCAGCATTGCTGCTTGGTTTTAGTAATACTCCAGCCTTTTACATCATAGGTTAGAATACTTTGCTTGCTTTTAATGTTTAAAACCTGGAAGGACATGTCTACACACATGATTTGAATACAAACAAACAAACAAACTACCTAATTATTTCTATTCTCTCCTGGACCTACCACAATGAGATGATACTCTCTTCCTTGTACATCAATTTGATGTATTCAGGGTTTGTAATGAACTTCACAGTATTAAATGCAGTACCTCTTTGGGTCTTTATTCCTCTTGTCCTATTTGCATCCTTTGCACAGATAGTTCCTCACTCAATCCTCATCATAAAACTCTTTACTGTCTAGAGTTCTTGGATTTCTTCATTCCTCTGTGGCTAATCTTTATTACCATTGAGCTGTATCTTCTTTCCTAACCTTGAAACTTTGAGGATTTAGTGCGCTGTGCTCGAGTTCTTCTTTTCTCATACTTACATACTTTTTGTGATCTCATCTAGTCTTGGAGTTTTAAAAAGCATCTAGCCACAGACAGCCTCCTTTGAGTTTCAAATTCTATACTACTAGATATTTCATTTAAATGCTTAAAAGACATCTTAATTTAACACATCTAAAACCAGATCTTCCCCCAACAAACCTGTTCTTCCTCCAAACTTCCAAAGCTTAGCAAATGAGCTCTCAGTAAAAGTCCCTCTGTTTTCTCAGACTAAAATCCTTGGGATTGTACTCAGCATCTTCTCTCATACAGCTAATCTATTAGCTAATCTATTAGCAAGCTTGTTGGTGGTCCTTCAAAACAGAGTGAGAATACTGTTCTTCAAATCTCCAGTATTCTTATATGATTTACAATACTTTTTGGCTTGGATTATAATAAGGTTTTTTTCTTCTCTATTCAGTCTCTTCCCAATACCAAAGTCATTAGCAGAAAGCAACAGTAAGTATAATTACAAAATTGATGTATTTTTGGAGTTTACACTTCCATATATCTCATTTTTATCTTTGGCAATATTGGGAATATGGGAAGATTTGTAAAGATGACATGCAAGTTTTTCTCCCTCGTTTTTTAGTCAAACATTAATCAAGGTTACCATTTCAAAGGATTTTGTAGGTATGATTAATATCTTAAATTAATTGGTCTTACAATAAAGGTAAAGACATTTTCTCATCAGATGAGCTCTTTTAAAAGAGAATTTTCCCCAGGTAGTAACAAGCAATAGAAATTGGTAGCATGAATACTGTTGGCGTTGAAGGAGGCTGGGTGGTATATCAGGGAGGGCAAATGGCCTATAAAGGAGATGTGGTCCTTAGGAGAGAGCTGGCATGGAAATGAGGACCTCAATTGTGCAGCCACCAGGAACAATTTGAACAAATATCCTTCCTTGAATATTTGTTTTCAAAGAAGTGACTGCCTCATGTTTTGATTTTAGTCCCATGGAACCCTAAGCACAGAAATTAGGGTCAGAGACTTTACCTATGAAGCCTACCTATAATTCTGGTGTATGGAACTTTGAGATGAAAAGAGCATGATATTTTAAACAATTGACTTTATGGTAATCATTGTGCAACAGTAGATTATCTATACAGAAAATAATGAGAGAGTGGTTCCTTCCATAGTAAATGTCACTTTGAAAGTGAGCAATATCTTTATTCTTCTTTTGAGAAAACAGTTATTAATGAAAAAATGAATAGTATTTTGTGTCAGATATAGGTAGACTTGGTACTTAATTATTTACCTTGATAACAGAGTTTCAAGTGAAAATGTGGATGGCTTTTTTTATTGCCTGATAAAAGAATGGATCCCAGTTACTTCAAAGATACAAACTATGTTCATTGTATGATAGTCTTAAATCAACTTATTATTTGATTTAGTATGTATTATCAATATTGTGACATGAAAATCAATATATTAAATAGTGTTTTCATAATAAATGCAAAATTATTTTATACATTTTTGCTGAAATTAAAAAAAATTGAGAAACATTTAAGTCTAAGAAAATCCCAGGATAACTAAATTATTGATATTTGTATTTTCATTGATAATTCTGAGAAATGTGTTTAAAAAATCAAGTAACATCAGTACCCGAAACAACCATAAAAACTAGTAGGATGGAAAAGATGATCATTATCTCTATAAGTCACTGCTTTCTTTTTTGCAAGGGGATCCTAAACCTTTTCAGAGTTCCTGGGGATATCAACGGTGGAGTGCCGTACATCAAAAAGCTAAATTGGTTTTGCATTTTTATAGAATATTTTATGTACATTTCCACCAAATTTTGCAATGTTTCATAAGTTGTATCATAGTTACTTTTCTGTTGTTCTGATAAGACATCAATACCAAGGCAAATTTTAGTAAAGAAAGAATTTATTCAGGGATGGAGGGAGGTGAGAGGGCAGGGATGGCATAGACTTTGGAAACCTTAAAACCTACCTTCAGCAACATGCCTTACATCCTCATCCTTCCTAAACAGTTCCCCCACATGGAGACCAAGTATTCCAATACATTAGCCTATGGGAATCTTTCTCATTAAACTACCACAGGGCATTATTATCAGTCTGTTTTGCAGATTGATGAGGAAAGCCAAAAGGCCTAGTCTGGCTATAACCTATTTCCCCATATCTAACTGCCTATGGTCTGCTACAAATTACCATCTTTCTGGAGGAAAGAGTCTCAGGCAGTAGAAACTCATACATCTCAACAGACATTGGTGGGGTAGGGGGATTTACTCATGTCTCTGTGGCAATTCCACACAAGCTGAGTCCCCTCTCCTGCTATAGATGTGGAAATATCAGGAAATCTTGAGACTAAGTTCCATAACAACACCAAAACCCTAGGTGGTACAGACTAATGGATACTTTCATAGTCTAAGAATGCTATACATAAAATGTTATGTAAAAGTAAAAATACATTTAATTTTCTCTAAAAAAAATCAATATTTGAATTTCAACTAGAACTATATATAAAACCCCTCCTAATGTCACATTCAAGAAGTTGACTGCATCCTTCAAAGATGGCAAAGACCTCAGGTTACTATGGTATGGTAACTTGTTTGTAAGTATAACAGGTATAGCAAGCACCTCTACTTACATGCTAAATTGAAATTGCCTGAACTCTTGGATGTGGGGAGGGGAGGTGCCGAGATCTCTTTATTTTGGATTCTTGAGGAAACAGTGGCCCTAACTGTGCATATATTGGATCCTTTTCCCTGGAAGAGGGAGGAAAACTACTAGTATTCTACTAGATTCCAAAGACCAGGCTTTTAAGCAATGACAATGTAAGGTCTTTTGTAGCCTTCAGGATCTCAGTCTCTTAGCCACTGCCTTTTTTTATGCATATTCATAAGATCTAAAAAACGTGGAGCAGAGAAACATCTGTTTTGTCATATGACAGGTTGGCCAGTAGCTCAGACCAGGCAGTCCTTTAAAAAAAACAAGTCAAGAAAATGTAATTGCATTTAGTAGGAACTAAAAGCCCTGTGCAATACAATAAGGATACTGTCATTTATTTCTCATTATCTTTTGTGCCAAATACCATATGTGTATTTTATGTTAAATATTTCACTTATGTTTATAAATGAGGAGCAAAGGCTTTGGGAGGGCAAGTGTCTTGCTTGAAGACTAGGAAGGTTATAGATGGGGCTAAGACTTCAGTCCACATTCTGAGCAATAACAAGAACAGTATTCTACTTGGCTATCATTAATGTTTCCAGTGATAATATTTTTAACTTATTTTATTTTTATTTTCTTTTATTGAAAATAGATTCCTTTCAATTAATATGTCCTGATTATGATTTTTCCCTCCTTCTACTCTTCCTAGTTCCTTCCCACCTCTCCTCACATCTGTCCACCCCCATTTTTGTCTCTCATTAGAAAACAAACAAGAGCCTAAGGAAATATGATACGATATGATATGATATAATGAAATAAATTGAAATAGGACAAAATAAGCAGAAGGAAAAGAAGCTAGCTCCTATTGATAACCACGTGCAAATAAAAAATTAGTTTTCTCCAAGAGAATCTCACTAGGTTAAGCAAGATACTTCTAAGGATAAGCTCACATGCCCAGCAGTAGATGGCCAACAGAAAGTGAAGTCAGTGGCATCTTTGGAGGTTACTTGTCTCATAATATATGTCAGGGTTTTTTAAAAATTAGTTTTAGTTTTTGTTTACAGTAGTAATCATTTTTAGCATCTTATCATTTGTGGAGGGAAGCCTCTTTATTCATCGATTTATGTCTTTGCACTCTCTCTTCCTCTCTTGAGTATGGGTGAAACCTAGGGATGACTTTCTAACAGTGTAAGACTAGAGAGATAGTCTCCAACCTTTATAAAGAGGTTACAAAGAGATGGATGTTTCTGTCAGGGTTCCCTCCTCTCTCTTCCACCCCATCTGTAGACCTTGTTCAAGGAGAAGCAAAATACCTCTTAGAGAAACACCTGATAGTAACTGATACCCCAAGCAGACAACTAAGGAAATTGACTTACCAATAGTGATAACTTCTCCCTGAGTCCAGTTTTAAGATACCTACAACCACATCAAACACCTTGACTATAGTTTCATAAGAAATCCTGAGCCAGGAGACCAATCAGCAAAGCAACTCTCAGATTCTAACCTACAAAAAAGAATAATAAATGTGGCGGTCACCTCTTATATTGCAGTAGGTATTTGGGACTATTCTGCATACCAGCATTACTACAAAAATAGCTACTGCTTTTTAAATATATTATAACATCAAGAACACATTCTAAGATCTCTCAGTGCAATGACTTGCATTATACTTTCAACAGCCCAGCTTCATATTCACATCTGACAAAGACACAGAGAGGTAGGCACACCAGACCAGTACCTAATATGTTTGAGATCCATGCCTTAAACTGAAGCCTTTTCTAGGGATTTTTACCTTCAGAAAGGATGACACTGAGAGAACAAACTCTGTTGTAGAAGCTACTTGGGTATAGTTTGGTTGGATAGATTCTTGGGATGCTCAGTGGGCTCTGGTGTGAAGAGGCAGTTATGACCAACTCTTCTGAACATGACTATCATCTTTGGACCAATAAAAGTAGTCTCATTTATGTATCACATTGAGATCCTCCTGGGATGGTTCTCTGGGATGTGCACTGTCATGTGAAAAAATTAAAGCTCTCTGAAGGACAAAAAGAAACACATGAGGGCAGTCTCCTGATGTTTGTCCTTGAAACTGATATATTACCATATCATAGGGAAGGGGTTGCTTAACACAAATCTTAGCTCCATGTGCAGATCTACAGTGAAGGAAATACAGAGTCAGTGTGGAAGACTACAGCCAACAGCACTGAAGCACAGCTCTCTATGGCTTTAAACCCTCTGCTTTCTCTTGAAAAAAAAAAAAAAAACACCTTCCACAGTCCTAATATTGTAGGATTCTTGGACTCTCTATTCAATAAAAAGTAAATTAGAGATAGCAGCAAGTTTCTCTGAGAAAACGCAGAAAAGATTGGATTCATTAGAAAAGGAACTTCAACTGGGAGTAGCCAGGGCCCTGATGGGTTTGAGCAGTGGAAAAAACAGGGAGGGTAGGCAAAGTTGACATAAGTGAATGCAGATGTTCCCAGGCTAACCAAGAAAGAAGACCCAGTGCAGAGATGCTACTTAAACTGAGAGGACAATGACACAAGTTTTCTTTGAAGAGAAACCACATATACGAAAGCAAGGGTAGCCATAGATAATTCTGATGGATCACAGTGATCAGGGAATTCTACAAATGAGAGAAAGATGCACTTGAGTCATTAAACTCCTATCACTCCTTAGTCCATATGTTCTAGAAAGCCTGAGAACAGAGACTAGGTAGGAAACTTGGAGCAACCCCTTACAAGAAGGGTGACTTTGTTGCTTTTGATATCTACCTTTGTTAAATGCCTGTATCATTTTATTTAGAAACAGTTACTCTTTCAGTTTTCCACTTCAGTTGTATACTAGGTAGTCAGGTACTATCATATGAGGTTGGTCCGTTGCACACAGTGTGGATATTTCCAAAAGAAACCCACAGTCAGTGTGGGGAAATTTTCATGGACATTCAAACAAACCATGGCATGTCCTATAGTGGAGGTGAGTATGAGTGTTGTGGGGGAAGCTAAGGACCTCGGGGAAGATTGGGCATCCTGGAGGAAATGATATATACACCAGGAGTGTGGGCCTAGAGGAGAGCAGGGAGATGTGTTTGTCCTCAAAGGCAGAGAGTAAAGAGGGAAGCATCATTGGTTTGGAGAAGAGATGATATATGATGGGCATGTGGGATCATGAGAGTCAATGGATGAGAGATAGAGACCGTCCTATATCAGAAACACAGAAGAGCTCATATCTCCTCTCATCCTTTTTCTGTCTTCCAGCTCCTCAAGGGACCATCCCTCTTTCTGTCTTGCGTATTTTGGTTTTATTACTGCTGTTGACTCCATGGACTTCTTGATGCACATTACCAGTGATGCTAATCTTTGTTGTAATATTCTTTCTTACACTTCAAGGCAGCTAGAAACCCACTGAAGACTTCTCTGTGCTGGGTTAAGTAAAGCCAATTCCCCTCGCTTCTCCTTGGGGCTTTGGTTTTATTAGAAATATTAATGAAAAAACTATATAGTTTTTAGAAATAGAAATGTCCACTTCCCTGGGCTTGATAGTTCTTTGGACTTTGAGGTTTTATTCTCATTTATAACATGCATGGTCCACCTTAGGGCATGTCAGGGATTGCATTGATGAGTCAAGGAACACAAAGAACATCTTTGAGGCTCTGTGGAAGATGTGTAAAGACTATGTGATTTTCTGTAATCCTTTTAGCATCTTCAAAGCATGGCATTAGTTTTTTCAGGTTGTAGGAAAGCAAACCCGTGCCTATAGAAGTGCACACAATTTGCCCAATGTCACATAGCCAGAACAAGGCATAGCTAATGACTTGACCTATGTCTGAGCTATAAGTCAGTAGCTCACAGAATATTTCCACATCCCTCTCATGTGTTCCATAAAAGCTGATGAAACACCCCCCCCCATGTACTGGATCCAAATTTAGTACAAACAATTGTCCAACATCCATGATCACAACATACGGTAGTTACTGCAACCTACTTTCCTCAACTTTTCACAGAAGTTCACCCCACGTCACCCTCACTTTTGGATGCTCTCCGCTCAAATAATATCACGTCTGTAATTATCATTGCATATAGAAGAAGCTATTGGGATATGAAGACATTGAGCAGTATAGTTACTGGTTCCCCTCATAAGTTTATTAATTTCTGGGTCAGAGGATTTGCATAAATCAGACTGTTTAAAGCACTTCCGAAATGCAGAAGCCTCAGAGCCAGGGAAACCAGAGCTTCAGGGGCTTGGTAAGTCACTAAATTTTAGGTTTAACAGTTTATGAAGCAACTCTAATTGTACTGTTTCACACTTGGCCATACTGAATCGTGAGACTGGCAAAAGAAATATAGCTAACTTGAGGCCAAGAATAGAACCAAAGCCTAAGGCTTTATTTCAATGTCTAAACACAGGCATCTAGCTCCTCTCTTTTACCTAACTCTTGAAACAAAAGCAAAGGACTGAAAGCACACAGGCCCACAAGGAAGACAAATGGGAAATGTGCTGACATTAGGTGAGAGAGGACTGCAGACATCTAGCTGAGAAGAGAGTTCTCTAAGTCGAGCCTTGGGATCCTAGCAGTATAAGTATGCAGTTTGATCTCATCTGAAATGCAGAAGTGCACTGGGATTGGAGACAAGAGGCCTAAAGAAAACCTGAAATCAAAGGAAAGTTGTTATTAAAAGCACAATATCGGCAATACTTCATTCAAAAGGAAAATCATTAAGAATAATCATAACAAGAGTAACAGATGGAAAACTGAACAGGAAACGGTAGTCAACTAGAGGATCAACCCAGAAAGCCCAACAAATGATGGAGAGCCAGAAAAGGAGGAAATAACAGTGGTTTTAAAATAAAAGTGTTTCTGTCTACAGAGAGAAGGAATCCATGTTCTCTCCTCCATTCCTGTTACTATGACCAGAGGAAACCCTGGGCTATATATATATATATATATATATATATATATATATATATATATATATATATATATATATATATAAAATATATTGAGACTCTGAAAGATGAAAAGAATTGTCAAGAATCCAGACTCAGAACTTAGATAAAGGGAAACTGGTCCCTCTTTAAACACCAGCAAGTATGGACAAATAAATAAACAAATCCAGCCTAAATCCAGTCTCTTCAAGCCAAAAGAGTCAGGTTAGAAAGGCAGAATCTTTCCACTCAATATGTACTTGACTCCAGCCAAATGCTACAAAGAAACTATGGCCCTGCCACACTGTGTCAAAAAAGGCTCAGTGGGGGAACCTAGGCTCATTGTTGCTTATCTGTAAGGGAGACCCTATCTAACTACAGTGGTGTTGGCAAAAGCCAAGGAAGGATTCTGGACTACCATCCATGCTGGTCAGTAAGACATGTTCCTTTTCCCCACAGTGTTGATAGAGACCAGCTAGGAAACTTGACTTGCCCTTCTTACCATCACTGATGAAGCCTCCCTCTTGTATGCCTTGTGTGTGGTATCAGGTGAGGTTTAATGAGAAGTGGCGAGTTTCACCACTGCTCAGCAGGAATCAAACAAATCCACAGTAATAACAGCTGTGATTACTGGAAATAGAAAACTTCTGCCTGGGCATGATAACCAAGAATACCATCCTGGTGTCAACATAAATTCACACAAGACTCTTGACATCTAGGGGCTGGAAAGATAATTTAGTGGTTAAGAGTACCTACAGCTATTGTAGAGGATCAGGATTTCATTCCCAGAACTCACATAGTGACTCATGAGTGCCTATAACTCAAGTTACAGAGGGATCTAACACCCCTTTTCAGGATTCTCTGGGATCCTATGTGCGCATGGCACACAATGAATCACAACAGGGCACATATATACATATAAATTTAAGAAATTATTAAAAAAGAATTCTAGACTTTTAACTCCAGCTATGCCTGGAAATCTCTTGTAAATGTTTTTGGAACAGGTTCCAAAATGGCAGGTAATATGAAAAGGTTATCCAGAGTCTCAAAAAGTAGAGTGGAAATGTCTAGGATCCTAAGAAGAATCAGTTTTTATGCCAGCAACCAGAAAAGCCTCAAACTAAAGAAAATAGAAAAAAAATATGCCACCAAGAGGAGGATGGTATGATGAGGAGGACAGAGTTTCCAGCAGAGTTCCCAGACCCATGACTTAAAAGGACAGATTTTTATAAGTAATCGGTAGAATTCTTGAAATGAATAAAAGGAAAGTCTCAGAAAATATGACAATTTAGAAACATGGAGAAGAGATAATGAAAAGCCAAATAAAAATCTGAAAATTTTCGAACTAAAAACTTGGAATAGCCAAGACAAACAATTCAACGAATGGACTCAAAGGCAAATCAGAAAATACAGAAGAATCACTAACATGGAGAGGGCCATAGCAACCCTCTGAACAACAGTGATAAAACCAGCTGTTGAAAGCAGAAGGACATCTAGGGAACTGGGGTAGCTAACACAAGATATGACATTCTTGTCATCACACTTCCAAAGAGAGAATGGAAAGGAGGGGCTGGGAAATGTTTGAAGAAATAATGGCTATAAACTTCATGAATTTGGCAAAAGGCATATGAAGTTATTCACAAAGGTGACTGAAGCCCCATTAAAAAGAAGTCCTCACCATGCTCAACATGACCAACCATCTCAAATTTAAAGACAAAAGAAATACCAAGAACATCCAGAAACGATGAACACTGTACCAATAACGAAGGCAGACCACAGGATTGTGGGCTTCTCCGCAGATACTGTAAGGCTAGAAGGATAGAAGCAGGTTTTCAAGTATTGAAAGAAAGCCTTTGATATGGAATACATGACTGGCAGAACATGTTGTGTTGTCCTGATGCCATGGATTGCTAATCACCAACTAAAGAAAACAAATATGACACAGACAACCTGGGTGACCATCCATGGAATCACACAGTGAAAAGAACCAACTCTGAAACTTAGGTCTTATATACTTCCATTTATACTTGATTCATGGTGACCCAAAATCATGGAAATGAAGAACAGGCAAACTAATGGGCTCCAGGAGGCAGGGACACAGAAAATTGACCAAATTCCTATGACAACAACTAAAGTGAAGATAATCTGGTCAGTGAGGTGACTCTCAGTAGGCAGAGGCATCAGTGTTTAAACTTGATAATTTAAGTTTCAGCCCTGGATCCCAAAAGAGATCGTTAGGATGTGCATACCATCACACACACACACACACACACACACACACACACACACACACACACACTTACACACCTCCCTAAATAAGTAAATGAATTAAAGCTATTGATGACTTTCAAAGAAAAATTTTAAGCACTTTTAAATATTTCATTCTTTTTTGTTTGTATTTCAAGAAAGGGTTTCTCTGTGTAGTCCCAGCGGTCCCGGAACTCTCTCTGTAGACCAGGCTGGCCTCAATCTCAGAGATCTGCCTCCTATGTGACCTGAGTGCTGGGATAATAGGCATTTGCTACTACTCCAGGCATCATAGCATTATGTTCTTATACAACACAACTCCTGCATTTAGGGTTCAGGGATCGTTGCAGAAGAGAGGGTGCAAGGGTTGGAAAAGCCAAAAGAACAGGATGTTTTATGTAAGATTGTATCCTCTAGAAATACCAGAAGTACTATACCCATGACACTACGCCAACATGACTGCCTAAACATGACCTGAACAAGGAAGGCACCAATAGACATGCCAATACAGAAGGAGGAAAGATCAAGAGACCTCAATAGGAGACAAAGACCTTTAGGCAGTTAAAGATTATGAAGAGTTTAGAAATAGTCTTCCCCAAAGAAGAGCACTCCAAGTAGTTACCCAATACCAAATGGTCAGTTCTGAAAAACATATATGTACAATTAACAGATTTAGCAAGTTACATACATGTATGTGTATCATTATATTGTATCTAATATATGTATAATATATTGTGCATAATAAATGACATTATATATACATATATATGCACATATTTATATGCACACACAAACATACACATTAAATAATTAAAGAAAAAGAGGCCATGACTTTGAGAGAGAGAGAAAGAGTGGTATTTATGGCAGAGGTTGGAAGGAAAGCTAAGGGAAGGGGGATGATGTAATTGTTTTATTATCTCACAAAAGAAAAAAATTATAATAAAAATGGATCCTACTCTTAGTTGATGCAATCAACTGTGAACATAATTATGTTGTATTAACACAACATCCAATACATATTTAGCTAAGAATTAGAGATATAAAATAAGTTTTCAGGAATGACCAAAATCAGGCGAGTGAGAAGAAAATAAAAGTAAAATTTGTGTCAGGTTCATTTATAAGTATTGACTTGTATTTTGTAGAAAAGGGTTCATAAAACATCAAAACTTAGAAGTTCAGAATCACAGTGTGAACAGTTTGACTAAAATACAATATGGCATAGTGTGTATAGCACAAAGCTAAAAAATTGACACTGCTTACTTCTAAGGACAGAGAAGGGAAGACAGTCGATTATTTGTTTGTAAATATTCAGTAGTTTAAACTTTTAAGCCATGCACACATTTAACTGATAAAAGAAAAAATAAACTTAAAAACTGAAATAATAACCAAGCCATAGTAGTTAGTTACTCTGTGATGGTTTCGCTGGGTGAGACATATTCACTTTTCTGGAAATGTTTTAGAAGACAGAGGCACACCTTTAAATAATTTCTCAGTATCCTTCCTCCACCTGATGGTATTGGCAATAATGTGGTAACCTGGTAGGATGCTCCAGTATGTGCCAGTGAAGGACATTAGAGAACAATGATGAGCATGTGCTGCTATTCATCTTGGCTCTAATTTTGGATCTTTGCCTCTGTGAAGATGGAGGGTTTTGGGCTGTGGTAATAGAGCAGATACATATACCATGTTAATGATCCCATCTTTTCTCCCTTTCTCACTGAGGTCTGAGCGGCTAGAAAACAAGTGTATTAAAATGCAGCCACCAGCACCTTTATACCAACAAAGAAGGAAACAAATCATTCCTATAGATGGTTTTAAAATTGAATCAACGGAGGGGTCATTCATTGATCTCTTCAGTCTGGTATAGGCTAAGATGTGTGATTGGTACCCTGTGGAATTCATAATATGAAGGCCTGCCAATAGGTAGAGTCTCTCGCGTCTCTTGGAGCTAGAAGTTCACAAAGCATCTGCTGCTTTGTCCACATGGAAGCAAGAACATTACTGTCTTGTAAATAAAGAAAGTGAGATGTCAATTCATTCCTGACCACTGATATGCAGATAGAAGTCGAGGTCCTTCTTTTACACAAACTATTATAGGTAGAGATGGGAACACAATGTATTCCAAGCTTCAGGGTCAGCATAAAGGGCAAGATTCCCAGAAAGTTACCTCATCATTGGAAAGAGGCTGACCAATCTGTTCATTTCATTCATTCATCGATTCATTCATTGATTCACTCACTCATCAACTCAACCAATATTCATTTAGAATGTGGGGATAAGTATTTGTTGTATCCTAGAGATATATTTGGGGTAAAACTAAGTTGAGTCATTCCTTTCATGAAAGTTGAAATCTTGTGCAAAGGTTCTTAGCCATGACCTACAATCTTCTAAAGAGGAGGTGTTCTAAGGATCTTGATGGTCAGTTCTTCCAAGGGTCAAAGAGCAAGATCCTTCAGTCAGAATCCTCTTCCATCATCTAGTGATAGCAATGTCCAGGCAAGCTTGAGACCATTGGTTCAAAGCAACAGACTGGCAAATAATGTATAATGTCAAATGGTTAAGTGTTGTAAAGGAAACACAGAAGATGAAGTAACAGAATGATATAAAAATGGTATCTACCCTAACCACACATGTCAGAGGAAACTTCACCAGGAGGTGGCAATTAATTTAGTTGTTTAAGAGTGAGTATCCACTGGGATGCTTGGCAAGAATCTGACATGGGCTAAGGACAAGGAAATGGGCTGCTTAGCAGGAATATGATATTGGCCAAGGACAAGGAATTGTGCTTCAGGTAGGAATCTGACATTAGGCTAGAACAAAGAATTAATTTCAGGTAGGAATCTAAATCTTAGGCTACAACAAAGAAGTAATCTCAGGCAGGAATCTAAATATTAGGCTAGAACAAAGAAGTAATTTCAGACAGGAATCTAAATTCTAAGCTAGAACAAGGAAGTAGGCTTCAGACATGAAAATGACCTTGGGCTAGGACAAGGAAGTAGGCTCCGATACTTTGGTCATCCTGATAAGCTATTAGAATCAGTGATCAAGGAAGTATTTACATAATTGGGTTTAATGCTTTGCTTCTCTTTGACTATTTGTGTTTATTGTCTTGCTTGTTCCTTGACTATTTGAATCTATTGTATTGCTAGACCCTCAACCTAGAAATGACCTTAATACATACATGTAATCAAAATGGTACAAAACTAAAAAGGAGGAGGGGGGATGGGATGGAGGTTCTAGGGAGAGGAAATGGGGAAAGGGGATGACATCTGTATTGTAAATAAATAAAATATCCAATATAAAAAAAGGAATGATCATCCAAAGAAGAGACAGCAAGCACTCACAAGGCCCTGAAAGGACAGAACTTGACTGTTTCAGCCTGGGTCTTAAGTACATAAGGGAATAGGGGAGGCCAGTGTTGCAAAGGACAAGGTTTCCTTAATGGTCAAGTGCAATTTGGTTCCTGCTCTTGAGAAAGAAAATTAAAAATGTGAGGGATGGTCAAGAACAGGAAGAGAAACTGTAATACACAAAGTGATTGGAAGGAATAGGCTATTTCCCTAAAGTCTGTTTTTTTTCTCTTCCCTCCTTCCTCCTCTCTCACTCACTTTCTCCCTTTCTCCCTTTCTTCCTTCCTTTTCTTTTCCTTCTCTTCTCATCTCCTCCCCCTCTCATTCAGATCATAAGGAATTCAAATTCTAGAAGGGCCTGAGGCCTATGACACAGGTTTCTTCATCTCTGAAACAGTCCTTCAATGTCTTAGGCATGGTCACAAGAATCATGTGAATACTTTCCTGTTTAAATATAGGTCCAAAATGGCAGGCCCTAATGTGAGCTTACCGTGGTGGACAAGGGTACAGTAGAGGCATCCTTGGATATATAAGATCTAGTTTTTTAAGTTTATAAATGATAATGGCCCTCTGAGCATTCCTTATCTTTGTATTAGTATGCTGGGATTTTGGCTTCTTCCTCCCTCTACAATCTGTTCATAATACAAACATTAGTACAAATGAGCTTCTGAAAACACCAGCACAATCATATCACATTAATATAAATAAAAACATCAATAAATGACTTCTTAGAACACAAATGGGACTCAAAATCTCTCTCTAGCCAATAAGCCCATTGTGGTCATTGTGTCCATATCTTTAAATACCTCGACAGCCCCTTCTCCCTTCTGTGTCATTCATTCTCCTATCACAGATCTTCTAAAGCACTTGATGAGAATTGAAAGTACAGGATGAGGAGTTGTTAGCCTCTCAAATCCCCGAGTCTGCTGATGTCCCATTCTCTTTGTCTATTCAGTAGAGTTTTCAGTGGCTATTACCTCAGATATGTTTTGAAGCTCTGATGGCTCTAAACCTGAGCACAACTTCATCCCTTGTGCAGATCAGAATGCTCCAAAAGAGCCAAATGCAATGGAAGCACAATGACTATGTGCCTGTTGCTTGCCTCAGCTTTGTATGAGGCCTCATCCATGGGAGCCAAACTAGTTTTCATGGAAAGTCCTCTGCTTCTGTAACAGGAAAGTTGATGGCAATCTTTGAATATGCTTGAATCCTTCAATCAAAGAAGGAAAAACTTATAAGAGCACCCGTGATTCTATTCATGAGAGACAGGCATCAAAAAGATGGGGTCTTTTGTTTCCATTCCATTAGGAGAGTGATGGAAGTTAAGGCAGAGAATGCTGAGTTAGAGTCTACTCTTTTGTTATGCTGTATTCTTTGTTAGTTTTCACTTGCAATGATCAGTGTCCTGAAACAATTGCCACTGACTGTGTGTGTTGGACATAATCTGACAAGCATTTCTTTTCTCTGATGATGGTTTTGGGGGAAAGAAAAGGGGAAGGATGAAGGGAGACAGGCTTTTCTGTGTCAGTCTTCACACAGCTGTCTCACCCTTTGAGCTTCCAGGTAACCTGTAGGGAAGCACCCTATTTCTCATTGGACAGCTGAGGAAACCTTGGCTTAGACCCTAAAAAGAGGCTAGATTTTTGACTCAGCTCTGCTGATCTTAGAGTCTGTGCTCTGCGTAAACAAAGAAACAGCACACTTCATCTCCAGCATCTGCTGACTATCAAAGCATGGGCATATCAAGATGAAGAGCAAGCCAAAGAGGAGGTTACTATGAGATTTACTCTCCCAGCAGGGGTATCTCTGAGATTTAAAAGGTACTGTTATTTAAATTGTACCTGATTAATACCCATTGCAGAAACTCTTCCTGTCTCAAAGTACAGATCATTCTGCATGAGACAAATGTGGAAAGTTTATGGAGCCTTGGGTTTCTCTTTGCAGGAAGTAAAAACTCCAAATCACAGAACTGAGGTCCAGGGCAGCTGGCATCCTCACCCAGGTCTATAGGATTCTTAAGTTCCAAGTTCCTTTCCAGCATGTCTTCCTGAAGATCTTGAGTTCTACTTTTTAAAGTACAGATTCCCCCTGGGGCTGGGCATGGCACAGGCACTGCAAAGTGAATCTTCTTGTGTCAACACACAGAGAACACCATTTTCTTTCAGATCTGTTTTCTTCCCCCAGACATCCTGTCACCACGTCCCCATATGGAGGCTTCCTTTGAACCAGGTCCTGGGGACTGGGCAGGAATACAGGAGCTCTCCTTGTGCCAAATGCAGCATGCTCTGTGGTCTCAGGATTATTTTTCCCATCTGACTGTCCCATGTGTGTTCCTTCATCCCTACCCATGTGTTAATCTGTTTATTTGATGGCTTTCTAACCACAGCTTGATTTCACCAGGCTTTTATTGAGAAATAACTCTAGGGAGAATCCCTAATAGTTGGTGAGACTAATAGGAAACTAAGGTATTAACTCAAACTCTTAGTCTTCAAGAGTCTCGTAGACTACTGCAGGGTACCGAGAGTTCCTACTGCCTCATCAGGGAGGTTCTAGGAATACAAAAATGGCAATTGTCACTTGAGGATCCAAAGTCAGTATGTCATCTTGGATGAAAAGGTAGCAACATTGAGTAGTTACATCCATTTATGTCTTACCACAGCTTGCACATCCAATAACTTGGCTTCTGTAGGTTTGTACCTAATGAGCCCTGACTGGTCCCAGATATCTGGTGCTTTATTCTGTCAGTTAGGTAGATATAGGAATGAACATGCTCTAAAGTTCAAAGAGTCTCTTGAACTTGGACTCCTAATTATCCTGAGCATCATAATAATTTGGAATTATTAGAAGTACAGTGTTTTAAACTTTACTTGTGAAGCACTGGATCACAGAATCCAGAGGGCATCCTGGGAATCCTCACCATTGTACATGAAGCATCCATGGTGAATGCCAGGTAGGCTATATCTTCAAACACTATGCTCTGATTGAGTAGTAGTGGCTTTGAGAGGAGAAACTAAGAACAAGACCAGGCATTTCAGACAGAGACACATTAAAGAAAGTCTCAAACTTATAAAAACAAAGTGAGCTGAGAGGTGGAAAATAATTCAATGACAGGACTTTGGGATGTATAACAACAAGAAAAATGGTGTGTGGAAGGAAACAAAAATGCTGATGGATAGGTAGAAACTGCAAGGGTTGAACTCATGCAGATAAACCTGACTTCATTATATAGGCACTTGGAAGTAGGGGGTGCATATTTTAAGAGGCCATTTTAAATATTTTCCCACAAAGTTCCACAAGACGAAGGTCTCAGATATAGTCTAAATGTTTATGTGCCTTGGTGTCTTTGTGGAGTAGTAATGTCTACCTTTGGGACCATTATAGGCCTTTGATGAGATGGTGTGGCACATTTCTCAGTATATGGAAGTTTTCCTATTTGCATTATCACTGGGTAATCATTTGGTGTTCAGAAAGATCTATGCAGCAGATGCGTCAGCTAACATATACCTGGGAGGCAATAAGAGTCTGATGGTGTGAGGGGCTCCTTAAAGAGAAGAAGTGACAGGGAATGTCGCACGAGGACATTGTTTCATCAAGACTTGTCTGTGTGAAAAGGATAAAATAGAAGAAATCAATGCAAGAGGAAAGTAGTTATTTCATGCTCAGTTCTTTATCCATAGATTCAGACTTTCACATGATCTATGGCTTAATCGTGATGAATATTCATAATCGCAACACCCTGGTAAGAAAACAGGCATGCTCCCAAGCCAGTATGTGTGTATTCCATCTCACCATCTTGTCTTAATTACACCTTGCCCTTTCCCTGTGTTTTTCCCACTACCCCCACCTTCTGTTTACAGTGCCTTTCCTAGAAGCCAGCCTGCTGAAGCCAAGGTACCAGAGGACCAGAAACTAGAGTGAGGTAGGCTCCAACCTCCTGCACTGCCTGCAGGTCAGACTGCAGGCAGCCTTGCTATGGGCTTCCAGTGCCCTTCACTCTCCAGTCTTTGCCACTCCATAGCAAATGCTCCAACTCTCCTCTCCTGTCCTCCAGGTGCTGTGTTCTGGGAATCTTACCCAATCCAACATGGCTTGGTTTTCTCAGTAATGAATGAGCTGGGTGGGTGCCTAGAACTCTATTAGGGCTCTTGATTCATTAGTTTTTCTGTCTCCTTTGGCCTAGTGATTATGACAACATCCAACTATCATTTGGTACTGTCCTTGATGATCCACCAAGATGGGAAAAGACCAGTGGGGAGGGTTTGAAGGCCAAGGGTATAGTCATTCCTCAGCTTTCTTTCCTTAAGGTTCACAGGGCACTTCTACCAGGGCCCAGAAAATCAAACTCAATGATAGGAAGGAGAGGAACCTTGTTCTTATGGAATCCATGCCTGGAGAGAAAACTCATGACCATGAACACAGGAGTCAGTAAATACAAAATGCATGATTGAATGAATAGATGGATATGTGGTTGGGTAGATGGGTGAACAGACTGATAAATGGTTGGGTGAATAGTTGAATAAGTGGATTGGTGGATAGGTGAGTGAACTGGTAGGCGTATTGTTAGGTGTAGAACACTTTGAAAAGTTTCTCTATAAATGTTACAACTAACACAGCTGACCAATGAGTAATTCAGAAATTTTTACTCACAGTGATCTTAAATTTATAGCATATTAATGTAGCATTAGTATAATTTGTTACTATTTTATTATTTTACATAGATCCAGCAGACAGTAAAGTAAAAATGTTGAATTCTTATCTTTAAAATACACAAAGTAGTATTTTTATAGTATTGCATGAAATAAGTGGTGAGCTCAAGTCCTGGACAATTTGTGTTCACTGTGAGCTGTATGAACAGGCCCAACAACCAAGGTTATTTGGAATCTTCTAGAATTTGCCAATGGGAGGTTCTGGAAACTTCCTAGGGATGAATGATGCAGTTTGAGCACTCTCCACACCTTGTGGAGTTAATTGACTCCAAGTCGAAGCATTCTCAGGAGGGCAATTGCTGGCATTAACTCTGTTCACTTGCAACCTTCAGGTCTGATAATCAAGGAGAAATAATCATGTGTGAAAGGATTCCTGAGAAAGCTAATGGATGCACAGAGAGGGAGGAAGGGGGTTGGCATTGAACAGTCCACAGTGAAAGGCTCACAAGAAACCTTGGCCGAGATCAGGGAACCTAGGAGAATAAAGATGTGCTTTTCAGGTCTCAAATACTAAGAGTCAAGGTCATCCATGAGGATCTGGAGGAGAAATTGGAGAGCTTTAAGAGGGAGGCTTTTTCAACTTCATAAGCCCAGGAGAGACCTCAAGAGAGAAGATTTCTAATTGAAATTATATTTCCTTTTCATGAACATTACTTCTTTTTAATCTTTCTCCCTTTATTCCAATTGCTAACTTTCATTTGGTTTCATCAAGATTCATTCTCATATATTTATTCCAATGTGGAAGCTGAGATCCTGTGATGAAGCATGCAGATAAGGCAATGTAGATAGTACGTGCCCAGACGAAGTCAAGGAACTAAACCATTTCTTGGAGAGTAGCAAATTTTTCAACTTACTGACCAAAGCATTTTCAAAAGGAGTTGTCTCATGCAAAGTTGTCTTTGAAATATTTTATGGAAATATACCATAGAAAATGTACATTATTAATATACAATTTGGATGCATTTTCACATTCTGCATGCAGATACAGTAAATTTTTAACATAGGAGCACAAGGGAACTATGGGCCCCATGAACACCACCTTGAGGATGGCCACTGTCCTTGTTCTAACAGTCTGTTAATTTTTCCTGCTTTGAGCCGTTATGTAGACACAGTCTCATGAGCCTTATCACTAGGCAGAGCTCCCTTCACTTACTATTTTCTATGTGAGATTCTTGCATGTTTCTGCATGTGTCTGTAAGTTATTCACTCTTATTGCTGCTAGAATTCTATTATGTGAGAATACCACAATTTATTATTCATTTTATGTTGACAAGTACTTGGGTTGTGTCTAGTTTAGGGCCATTACAGATTGACTGATATTTTAATATTTTACTCTTTTTGCAGGGAAAGAAATACATGCTGCTCATAGGAGTCTACACTTCAAGATGGAACTGCTGGAATCATGGGGAGTGTATGTATATCTTCATTAGATCCAAACAGACTCCCAAAGCAGCTGGAACAATCTCTTGCCTCCAGCAATGAATGGCCATTCCCAATACTCCATTTCCCCAGACTCTTGCTAGTTTCTGTAGTTGGAGTTTGGCCATTCTGATAATGATAATGCTGTATTATTATTGTTTTTCACTGAAATCTTTTCTGAATAATGAAACTTGATACATTTTATATGTTTATTATATCCACAGGCAATGTCTGGGTTCAGTAAGACCACAGTTAGAAGACGTCATAGATAGAGAGACTTGGTTAACTGAAGCTGGGAGGTGAAGGAGCCGGAAGACGGTGAGATGGCTTCCCTCTTGGACTAGCCTCTCATGAGACATTTAGGGATGGAGATTATGGAGATGGAGAGAGATAGAAACAGAAATGAATAAATAGATCGATGATGGAGTATTATCCCACTTCCTAACACAACCATATGCTGAGTTCTGCATGGACATGTGGCACAGTTCACTGCTCCTGAACACCCCTTCCTCAGGACCCCCTCTCCAAGCTGAGGTTGGTCCTTGGCAACTACATGAAAGAATTAGAATATACAGTATTTGAAGAGGAGATGAACATTCAGTTCATAAATTAGCAAAGCATATATCTTTTTGTGATGTTAAAATCTTGGCTGCGGTTTTCAACGGTCTCTGTCTGGTTCAGTTCCCAACCCATAAAGGAATTTACAGGAACACTTTAATATAGAAACACTTAAAAATCCATCAAATGTCATTCATCAAAATCAAATTTATTATATTAATGTAATTTCCTTCCTGTATTTAGCCTTTACTCTGTACCAGGCAGGTTTTTTATTTTACACCACACTGTGAAAGGACTTAAGACTTTTTGTCAAACAATGGAATTAAGCAGGTAGGCATATATATATATATATATATATATATATATATGCAAGTGTACCTGCCACTGAATAACTACCCCTCGCAGAGCATTCCCAGTGCTGACTTCCCCTTTTCCCTTACCCTTTCAACATTATTATCTGAGCACCAGCTATTTCCACACACTGTCCTATTTACAGGACACAGTATACAACACAGGATACAATCTAGCATACAACCCAAGAAAAGGCCCACTCTCCTTGAATTTATAGTCTATAACTCTTTAAGGTGAAGAAGAATTACAGAACACAAACAAAAGTACAACTTACCCCCTTCCCCTGCGTGTGTGTGTGTGTGTGTGTGTGTGTGTGCATGTGCATGTATTCATTCATGTTAGCAAATATTGGAATAAAGAATTGTTTAAAAGTGAAGCTGTGTCTACTGAAAGACTAACTTCAAGAAGAATCTAAGTGATGCCGGGGGCAGTGGTGGCGCTTGCCTTTAATCCCAGCACTTGGGAGGCAGAGACAGGTGGATTTCTGAGTTCTAGGACAGCCTGGTCTACAGAGTGAGGTCCAGGACAGCCAGGGCTACACAGAGAAACCCTGTCTCGAAAAACCAAAAAAAAAAAAAAAAAAAGAATCTAAGTGATCCATGAGACTCCCAAATGCAATTGTTTATAATGTTCTTGAGAATTTGACTTTACTAATGAAGGATGCAAAGAGAAACCTTGCATGGCTCGTCTCTAGAGCAAGGTGATGTCACTGTCTCCTAATTAAATTCTTGGAGAAAATAGCTCTGTTTTATTGTTCAGAGGATGGGAACATCCCTTCATTTGAGGGGAAGTCTTTGTGGCGTCACATTCCATTTTATAACCTAATATTTGTTATAAATCCATAAGCGTCTAAG
Source organism: Grammomys surdaster (assembly GCF_004785775.1). Taxonomy (NCBI): domain Eukaryota; kingdom Metazoa; phylum Chordata; class Mammalia; order Rodentia; family Muridae; genus Grammomys; species Grammomys surdaster. The sequence goes on along the minus strand of NW_021604669.1, from coordinate 5,990,275 downwards.
TATACATGCACACAAAACATATCACATATATAATACATACTGATATAACATGACCTTCTTAGTCCATCATACAGTTTTTATGGAGAAGGATTAAAAGTTCACAAGTTGTTACTTGCCTTTTTTGCTTTGAAACATTTCAATGAATAAGACTCATTCCTAATTTCAGCCTTAGTCACATGGCAGACCATGCCACATCTCTGGATTTTATTACCATCATCTTTTATCCCCCTCCACTCATAGGTCACCTATGATTCCATGTTGGCTGGTGGGATAAAGCCTTAACTCTTTAGGGTTTCATCCAAGAATGCCATAGTTTGTGTTCAATTTATTTGCTTCTCTGCTCTCCTGTTTACCTTTCCCAATATGAGTTCTTGGCACATCAAACAGGCTAGCCATTCTCTTGATTGGAAAGTGCTTTTGGCTTCTAGGTCCACACCATTACATATACCCTTAAACAACTTGTACCCTGTACACGTTGTACCCCAAAGCAATCTCCTGGGAACATTTAGTGCTTAAACTTTCCGCTGTGTCCCCTGGAATGTGCTTTTCTTTGTTGTCTGTCCATGTGATTGGTCTCTTTGAGGAAGTTCTTTCTGCTCCATAGGACCCAGGTAAAAATGTCTGACTCAAATGAGAATTGCCTGCAGACTCACCTGGGCCCTAATTATGATTTTGGCCTTGAGTTAACTCTTTAAGAGCAGCAGAATATCCATATCCTTTATCTTTAACTTGAGCATGATGATTACCATGTGAGTACAAATCAAGAAATTCAAAGTTTTATGCACAGTAGTAGCCCACTTATTATTAGGGGCAGACGTGTGGCCTTTAAGTTTTTCACGTACTGAGTAACTACCCTACAGCCTAGTAATTTACCAATAGCATGTATCTAGCACTAGAAGTAATAAATTATATTTATTTACCTATTGTTGAGGTTTATAAAGAGGAAAAACAACAATACAGAAAGTTGATATAGGCTGGTGAATACAGAAAATGTTAAACTGTGGTGTAGCCCAGAGCAGAATTATGAGGGCATGCTCAGGAGAACTGATGGCAGGAGTCAGTGTAAAGCTGGCAATTGGCAGGGCAGGAGTCAAAACTTTTCTCTTCTTCAAGCTTGAGTCAGTGGAAATGTCACCTTGCAGGCAAACCTAGAGAGCTGAGGCTTTGAAGGGGTTTCCAGAATGTCCTTACCTTCTGTGAGGGAGGGAGCAGGGAGTGTTGCTGAAAGCACATCAAAACCATACCTGTCTACTCTGACAGGCTGCCAGGAGCTTTGGTCCCGCTGGACAAATTTTGATAATCTAAAGGCAAGCACTCTGCCATTTTGCTAGCTCAGGAAAAGAGGCTGAGTTTTCAGTTGTGTCAAAGTGGAAATAAAGACTTTCTCTGCCTGACAGGGAAAAAGAGTGACCCACACAGAGCTGAAGACCAAGGCTGAGCTCTGGAGGGCTTGCCGCAGGCAAAAGTGAGAAAATGGTGTGACTTTGACAGTGGCATCTTCCTTCTGTACTTAAAGGACAATTCTATACTGGTCTGAGGTTCAGCTCCTAGGATGTCATGTGACATGAGAGACACAAGGAAGGAGATGACTAAAGGCATCACACTCACTCTGAGTTTCTATCACTGAAAGTCATGCCCTTGACTATGCGAATGAAATTAGCTTGCCGAATACATGTTTTGTTTATACCTGGCTCAGGTCATAAAGAAAAGTTAAGTGCCTTACCAGAATGTATTTACTGTAAACTAAGGCGCTATGGTTTGAATATGAAATGTTCTTAATAGACTCCTCTTCCAATCCTTGGTTTCTAGCCGCTAGTGCTAAGTGGGAACAGTCTATAAATTTAGAAGCTAGAAATTAGACGAAGGTCATAGGTCAATAAGGACATGTTCTTGGTATATATTCTTCTTGGCCCTTCCATTTCCAATTTTGCCTTCTCTCTGCTAAGAGCTGAGTGCACAGGGCCAAGCAACCCTGCCTTCTGAAACCGTAAGTCAAAAACTAATCCTTCCTCTCTGTCAACTATTTTTGCCATGTGCTTGGAAGCACTCACTACAAGATTGCTAAGATCTGCATCTTGGCTTAAGACAAGCCAACAGAAGATGTTTGCATAATACTTCCTATCAGGCAGCAGAAATGTAGATACTTGCAGAATAGAGGCTCTGAGGATTCCTAACTCCAGTAGCAGCAGCAATAACTGTTTGCACTTCATGTGGTCTAGGGGTTGTTCTAAGAGCTTGCTTTAATTTGTCTAATCTCACAATGACCCAGTAGACACTCTGCTAGACAGAGTCACCTGGAAACACTGTCCTTCATCTGTGCCTTCCTAAAACACAGGATTTGTAACTTAGAGACGATGTGGAAAGAGTGTTACCAGCAGCTCCAGTTGTCTCAAATCTGTCCTAATGCAGAGACAATTAGCACACTGGGCTATTGAAGCTATGACCTTGCTGGTTTCAACATCACCACCACCAACTTAAAGAAACCAAGGCACAAATAATTTAAAATGTGTGCAAAGACACACACTTCATGGGGCAATGGACATCTTAAGCTCTTCTATTTTGAAGTTGGATGCTGTTCAGAAGGGATTGGAGTAATAAAAAAAAAAAACAGAAAACCACAAAGGTTCTTACATCCCAGAAGCTGAAGCTTATGATTTGGGATGAGTCATACAGAACAGTGAAGCTCAGGGAAGCCTGCCTGTGTCCATTTCTTCTCTTGGCATCCTCCCATGAGCCATGTCTTGAACCCTCTGTGTGGGAGTCACAGTTATTGTGTTTATGTTAACTGCTTCAGGGGAACATGGGGCTTGACCTTGGCTGGAGGAGCCATTCAGTCCAATAGTCCCTCTGGGAAAACTTCCCACACTGCTGCTCAGGACACTTCCTGGGCATCTGACAGGCAGCTGGATGAAACACACCCTCAGGCCTCCAGAGCAGAGAGAGATGCCTGATTGCCCGTTAAATTGGAACACTCACTAGGACATCTGAAACAAGGAAAAGAAAAATGTCTCAGCAGTGTTTGCAGGACTCAGTAGTTGGAGCAGAGCTGGTAGGAAGGAAGGGTTGGCTTCTGTCAGTAGCTAGTGGTGTGACTGTGAACAGGTTATCTTGCACACTTCTAGACTTGGGTCTTCCTTTTGAGTACAGAGGTGAATCATGTGACTATGAAGTGCCCTTCAGCTCCAGGAGGCTCTTGGGAAATGTGAAAGAGTTACTCAGTTTTTGCAGGTGCCACCAAATGCAATGGGTCACACATTGGTCAGTGCAGAGTTCAAAAGAAGTCTTATTTCACAAGAAATAAGTCTTGAGAGAGACTACAGCAGGTAAAGATAGTACTGGGGTTATTTTCAAAGCAACGTTCTCTGAATGAACCTTGGGGTTTTCTTTCCAAGCCTGCACATACTAGGTAAGAAAGAATGTTAGGGGCAGCCACATTCCTGAGCATGCTTGGTTAAAGACTGCATGCATAAGCATTCTCACTTAAAGTCATAGTCAAAAGGAATAGGAGTGGCTACATTGTGGGACATGATTAGCCCAAGGTTGGGGAGCACATGTACAAAAGGTTAATACGGCAGACAGGAACACTTTTAGCCATGCCCAGTTTGCATCATAGAGATGGTAGTCAGAAATCCTCTGGTCATGCTCAGTTTTCTGCAGTAAGTTTTAGCTAAACACAGAAAGGGCATTTTGAACGTGTGTTAATATAGGAGTTTGCTTCTAAAGGTGTTTGCCTCTCTTGGCCAACAGAAGTTTTTGATAACAGACTCTTTTGGGATTTTGCCAAGAAGTTGTGAGCTCCTTGACTGTGTTTCATAATAAATCACACTGTAGTGGAAAGGTTTGTAAGAGACAGTTCAGGGAGAGGACAGCCAGGCTTGGATTAGAACTTGGCTTGGTTTACCAGGCACTGGCACCATCTTGAAGCCTGCATGACTTCTGCACCACCTCCTTCTTGGTGCTTTCATCATGCAAAGACCAACCTGAGAACCTGGAAACTGGGAAGGACTTTGCTTCTTGGTGATCTGGCAGCCACATGAAAGGAAACAGCGAAAAGAAAGAGAAGGCAAGAGATGAAAAAGTAGAGAGCAAAGAAAAAGTCAAGGAAGAGGTGAGAAGGAAAAGACCATGGTGGCTGTTGGTCACGTACTTGGAGACAATGGTACATCTCAATCCATTCCTTTTTCAGTCAGGATACTGGGCCAGTGGAAGGGAGTCCCTTGTCCTGCAGGACTGAGGGCAGTCATTATTAAGGCAGAGCTCTGCAGATTACTCTACAACTCTAGCATTCTTGTGCCATTGTGGCTATTTGATTGACTGTCCCCTCATCCAAGCTTATATATACTTCCTAGGTCCCTTCTCTTCCTTGCACTTCCAATTCTTTCTCGGTGGCTCCCTCCAGATCAGTTTCTCTCAGATATGAGGCAGATAATGTCTTGTTCCACTTAGTTCATCACAGACAGCACTGCTTTAGATGGTCTTCATCATCAGTAGTAGAAGAAAGGTAGAGTTATATATGGCTTAGAAGAAGTGACAGGCTCAACCGACATGTGCTCACTCTTTCTTATTGGTTCTTTTGATGTCTACCTTCATATATCTAAATGGCTTCCTAACATTGCTGTTTCCTGATTTATGATGTTATTAATTTCATCTCAGATCTAATCTATTGGGTTTCCTTTTTGCGAGATAAAACCTGTTTCACAGCACCCCATTAACCCCAGACGTCTTTAGCATATACAAAAGTCCTGTCCCATAAGCCTCTAGAACTAACTTTTGGATAGATTGTGTTTACATCATCACTTACCATAAAATACTGTTTTTGATTTAGGCTGTGTGTCACCATGATTCATCTTTCACAGCACTTTTTATTTCCCCTGGAATTAATAAGAACTTGACATTTTGTTTGCTTAATCATCTCTATTATTACCATTAATTTGATCCAAATTCTCTTATCTCTTGTCTAAGACTCCTCCAAAGATAGTTAAACTCCCTGGGCATTCCAACTACGTCTTCTCTTTGGAGGATGGTTTTCTGGAGTTTTTCTAGTATTGGATGACACACAGTATCAAAGGGCCAATGTGGACCCTTCATTTCCTGTACCCATTGGTTCATTCTGCCTCTTTTGCTCTATGTTCCAGAGTCAATGACTTTATTTTTTGATCTATTCCTTTGCTTTAGTCAATCATTGTAGCCTCTATCAGTTTCCTGGCAATGGGTACAGGAACTGTAATTTCAAGGCTACAGTGTTTATATATGTCTTTGTCCTCATACTATATTGAGAGTATCTAGTTTTAAGTTGAATGCAATTACATTTGAGAATTTTAAAGGCATTCCTTCCTCATTTTTTGTTTCATGACTTGTTTTAGGAAACAGTGCTGTTTTTACCATTGGAAGTTTATATGATAATGCCTTAACCCATTGTTCTGAACTATTTTGAGAATAACATTTAGTTGACTTTGTTTCTCCATTAAACTGGATTCTAGGGTCCTTTCAATTAAAGAAGTCAAGGTGTTCAGTTCTTGCAAATTTTCTTAAAATATTTCTTAAATGACTTTTATCCCCTGTGGGTTTTGGAATTTTATTTTGTTGTTGTTCTAGTCTATACTTTTTGGAGATAGGCTCTTTCTCTATAACCCAGAATAGCCTGGAAATCTTTGTCTTCCTTCCTCAGGCTATTAAGTGCCAAGATCATACGTAGGGAGGCATGGACTGCCACCCCAAGGTTTGACGTCCTCAACTGTTACACAGTGTCTAGTCCTTCTACTGGATATCTGTTTTCATCTAGCCTGCTCATCCTGTCAAGGCGGAACTAAGTCAGGCAAGACACCATCTGCCTCTTTCAAAGTTTGCATTTGTTCTCTTATAGTTTTGGAATATTTTCTTTTAAAAAATCATTTTCTCAATGTCTCATGAAAGCATATACACCACTCTCCTTGGAGATACCCATCAAATCCTCATGACACTTTTCTCCTTGTGTAGTTTCTGTTTCATTATGAGGTATTTTGTTTTCATTGATGACTTGTTTTGTCTGTCTCCTTTTTGATACACATGCAAGCAAGCAGACACAAGGGTTTTGTTTGTTTGTTTTTATTTTTAATGACAGAATCAAACATATACGTAAAATTGAATCTTCTAGAAAAAACATTTGTTTTTCTCTTTCTTATATCGTCCCTCAAACTTCACCTTCACCTCTTGCCTGGCCTTGTGTTTGAGAGTTGGGTCTCTAAAGATATCTTTTTTGACAACAGTTTTGTCCAAAGCGATATTTGCAGAATACTTTGTAGGCATGAGGCTATTGTAGTTATAAACTTTGATAAAGGACTTGATCTTTTCTCTCTTGGTGATTTTCTTCTTGCCCATGGCAGCTGTCACTTTTCAGCCATAGTGGTCAATTCCAGCCACCAGGGCATGACTGTAAGGGCAGTGCCACCATCAATGTACTTCACAATAACAGTTTTGTATCTGGAGTAGCATCTTGCTAGGACCAACACCACTTTCCTGAACTTGCCCACTTCTACAGCAAGCAGCCAGCACCCAGCATGGAGGAAAGTAGGACACTTTGAACTTGTTGACTCTCATTGGTGACTTTGAACTTAGAACTTTCCTCAGATACATATCTGGTAATTTTATCTATCCATTCATATTGAAGAGAAGGGTCCTCAAGTGCCCAATGGAGTTCTGAGCTTGTGGTGATGCTTATAAATGTTGCAGACTCATAAGAGTGGTATAGCCACTTTGGAGGGGGGGGGGACCTTAGGGTCTGAAGGTGAAATGTTCTGCATAATCTCATATATTTGAATGCTTGTTCCCCAACTGATGGCGCTAATTAGACATTTGGAGAATCTCTAGGAGGTGAGACCTTGGAAGAAGAAGTGGCAGAAGAGTTTTATAAAGTTAGTTCCTAAGATGTCAGTAGTGAAAATTATAAAGAATCCTGAGCCATATCACAAACACCTAAAGGACACTTTTAGGTGGGCCTTGGAGTTTTGTATCCTGGCCCTGCTTCCTTTCTGCTTTCTTTTCCCTGACTGAAGGTGGCCACTGCTTCACACTCATGAGGCCATGCCTGCTGTGCTATGATAGATTTATCTCTTCTCAAACTGGGAGCTAAGATGAAATTTTCTTCCTTTGTGTTATTTCTTGTTACTTGGCCCCACAACAGTCACTAATACAAACCTGGTATCAGTGTCTTTAATGTTTTGTTATGGGCAAATCACATTACCAAAAACCAAGCCGAAACAAAAGGTACCAAAACAACTGTCTTTGGTACCTGACCTAATGAGACTTTAGTTCTAGTTCAGGAGCATTTAATATTCAAACACTACCCACTTTGTCTCAGTAAATTTTCCCTGCCCTCATCTGTCTTCCATTGTATAAGCTTGTATACAGAGATTTAATTGATGGTGACAGTGATCCACTGGAATGTAGGACCTAATGACAACCTAAAGCAGAATTCTATGAACTTCTTCTTGTCAGCTCACTGTTGCTCACAATCCCAGATGTGTTGGCGGTGTTTGTGATATTGCTCAGAATTCTTTTTAACTTTCATTATTGATAACTTAGGAACTAACTTTATAATACTTTTCTATTTTAATTTCCCCTTACATATGAGCCCTAACATCTGGTTTTTCCTGCTATCTTTTCCCCATTCTCAGTGTGCATATGAGTTGACAGTTTTATGTTCCCCTAATGTTTCTATGTGTGCACTCACACACACACACAAACACACACACACAAACACACACACATACATAAACACACACACATACACACACACACAAACACACACACAAACACACACACATACATAAACACACACACACATGCATGTACACACATTCATTATTCATGTGCATGAGTGTGTGGTGCATATGTGCCAAAGTACATAGATGGAAATCAGAGTTGTTTGTCTTTACCTTTCACATTGCTTGAGACAGGGGCTTTTCATTGTTGTACTACTATAAATCTCAGGTTAGCTGGCCCACAAGCCTCCATTGTTCTGTTGTCTTAATAGACCATCTCACTACAAGAACACTGGGATTAGAGGTGCTCCACATGGGTTCTGGGGATCCAAACTTATATCCTTGTTCTTGCCCAGGGTCATGGTTGATTTCAATTGTCAGTTTGATAGAATCTAGAATCACCTAGAATACAATCTTCTGAACATGCCTTTGAGGGCTGATCTTGATAATAATAATTGACATTGGAAAGCTGACTCTACAAGTGGGCAGCACCATTCCCTAGGCTTGTGTCATTGATGCTTCAAAAGGAGGACACTAGCAGAGTTCCAGCATGCACTGTTCTTGGCTTCCTGTAGGTGCAATGTGACAAACTGAACTTTTGATGCTTCTGGCTTGCTTTCTTTTTCATGGTAGACTACATTCTCCTCACCATGATGGACTGAACTCTTGAACTACTATCCAAAAGCTAAAATATACCTTTTTAAATTGTATATTTTTTCTTGTAACTTTTTTTATTGGACGTTTTATTTATATTTCATATGTTATCCCCTTACCCCATCCCCCACCCACACAGGAACCCCCCATCCCCTCACCCCTCCTCCTGCTTCTCTGCGGATGTACCCCTACCCACCTCCCACTCCCACCTCCCCACCCTCAAATTCCCACCCCCTGGGGAGTCCAGCCATTATGAGACCAAGGATCTCTTCTCCCACTTATGCCCAGCAGGACCCTCCACTCTTACATATTCAGCTGAAGCCCTGGATCCCTCCCTAAGTGCTCCAAGGCTGATGGTTTAGACTCTGGGAGCTCTGGTTGGTTAGTATTGTTGCTCTCCTCATGGGGCTGCAAACCCTTTCAGCTCCAACAGTCTTCACTCTAACTCCTCCATTGGGAACCTCATGATCAGTTCAATGGCTAGCTGTGAGCATCTGCCTCTGAATAATACACCAGACTCTTTCAGACCTCTAAGGAGACATCTATATCAGGCTCTTATCAGCATGCACTTCCTGACTTCCACATCAGCATCTACCTTTGGTGACTGCACATGGGATGGATACCCAGGTAGAATGGTCTTCAGATGGCCCCTCCTTCAGTTTCTGTCCCTCACTTTGTCTCCATATTTGCTCCCTTGAGTATTTTGTTACTCCTAAGAAGGACTGAAGCACCTCTACTTGATCATCCTTCTTCATGAGCTTCATGCAGCCTGTGAGTTGCATCTTGGATATTTCAAGGTTCTGGGCTAATATCCAATAATCAGTGAGTGAATACCATGTGTGTTCTTTTGTGATTGGCTTACCTCACTCAGGATGATATTTTCTAGTTCCATCCATTTACTAGGAAATTCTCAAATTCATTGTTTTTAATAGCTGAATAATACTCCATTGTGTAAATGCACCACATTTTTTGTGTCCATTCCTCAGTTGAAGTACATCTGTGTTCTTTCCAGCTTCTGGCTATTATAAATAAGGCTGCTATGAACGTAGTTGGGCATATGTCCTTGTTATATGTTAGAGCATCTTCTAGATATATGCCTAGAAGTGGTATAGCTGGATCCTCAGGTAATGCTATGTCCAGTTTTCTGAGGAGCCGCCAGACTGGTTTCCAAAGTGGTTGCACCATCTTGCAGTCCCACCAACAATGGAGGAGTGTTCCTCTTTCTCCACACCCTCGCCAGCATCTACTATCACCTGAGTTTTTAATCTTAGCCATTCTGACTGGTGTGAGATGGAATCTCAGGGTTGTTTTGATTTGCATTTCCCTGATGACTAAGGATACTGAACATTTCTTTAGGTGTTTTTCGGCCATTGGAGTTTCCTCAGTTGAAAATTCTTTGTTAAGCTCTATACCCCATTGTTTAATAGGGTTATTTGGTTGTCTGGAGTCTAATTTCTTGAGTTCTTTGTATATATTGGATATTAGCCCTCTATCAGATGTAGGATTGGTAAAGATCTTTTCCCAATTTGTTGGTTGTCATTTTGTCCTATTGACAGTGTCCTTTGCCTTACAGAAACTTTACATTTTATGAAGTCCCATTTGTCAATTCTTGATCTTAGAGCATATGCCATTGGTGTTCTGTTCAGGAACTTTCCCCCTGTGCCCAATCATTCGAGGTTCTTCCCCACCTTCTCTTCTATTAGTTTCAGTGTATCTGGTTTTATGTGGAGGTCCTTTATCCATTTAGACTTGAGCTTTGTACAAGGAGATAAGAATGGATCAATTTGGATTCTTCTACATGTTGTCCTCCAGTTGAACCAGCACCATTTGTTGAAAATGCTGTCCTTTTTCCACTGGACAGTTTTAGTTCCTTTGTCAAAGATCAAGTGATCATAGGTGTGTGGGTTCATTTCTGGGTCTTCAATTCTAGTCCATTGATCTTTCTGCCTGTCTCTTTATCAATACTATGTAGTTTTTATCACTATTTTTCTGTAGTACAACTTGAGGTCAGGGATGGTGATTCCTCCAGAAGTTCTTTTATTGATGAGAATAGTGTTTGCTATCCTGGGTTTTTTGTTATTTCAAATGAATTTGAGGATTTCCTTTTCTAACTCTGTGAAGAATTGAGTTGGGATTTTAATGGGAATTGCATTGAATCTGTAGATTGCTTTTGGAAAGATGGCCATTTTTATTATATTAATCCTGCCAATCCATGAGCATGGGAGATCTTTCCATCTTCTGAGATCTTCTTCGATATCTTTCTTCAGGGACTTGAAGTTCTTGTCATACAGGTCTTTCACTTGCTTGGTTAGATTCACACCAAGGTATTTTATATTATTTGCGACTATTGTGAAGAGTGTCATTTCCCTAATTTCTTTTTCAGTCTGTTTATCTTTCATGTAGAGGAAGGCTACTGAATTGTTTGAGTTGATTTTATAACCAGCCACTTTGCTGAAGTTGTTTATCAGGTTTAGGAGTTCTCTGGTGGAAGTTTTGGGGTCACTTAAGTATACCATCATATCATCTGCAAATAGTGAGATTTTGACTTCTTCCTTTCCTATTTGTATCCCTTTGACTTCTTTTTGTTGTCTAATTGCTCTGGCTAGGACTTCCAGTACTATATTGAATAGGTAGGGGGAGAGTGGGCAGCCTTGTCTAGTACCTGATCTTAGTGGGATTGCTTCATTTTTCTCTCCATTTAGTTTGATGTTGGCTACTGGTTTGTTGTATATTGCTTTTACTATGTTTAGGTAGGGGCCTTGAATTCCTGATCTTTCCAAGACTTTTATCATGAAGGGATGTTGAATTTTGTCAAATGCTTTCTCAGCATCTAGTGAGATGATCATGTGGTTTTTTTCTTTGAGTTTGTTTATATAGTGGATTATATTGATGGATTTCCGAATATTGAACCATCCTTGCATTCCTGGGATAAAACCTACTTGATCATGATGGATGATTGTTTTGATGTGTTCTTGGATTCGGTTTGCTAGAATTTTATTGAGTATTTTTGTATCGATGTTCATAAGGGAGATTGGTCTAAAGTTCTTTTTCTTTGTTGGGTCTTTGTGAGGTTTGGGTATGAGTGTAATTGTAGCTTCATAGAATGAATTGGGTAGTGTTCCTTCTGTTTCTATTTTGTGGAATAGTTTGAAGAGAATTGGTATTAGGTCTTCCTTGAAGGTCTGATAGAATTCTGCACTAAAACCATATGGTCTTTGGCTTTTTTTGGTGAGAGACTTTTAATGACTATTTAATGGCTATTTCCTTAGGGGTTATTGGACTGTTTAGATGGTTTATCTGCTCCTGATTTAACTTTGGTACCTGGTATCTGTCTAGGAAGTTGTCCATTTCATCCAGGTTTTCCAGTTTTGTTGAGTATAGGCCTTTGTAGTAGGATCTGATGGTTTTTTAAGTTTCTTCAGTTTCTGTTGTTATTTCTCCCTTTTTAGTTCTGATTTTATTAATTTGGATACTGTCTCTTTGCCCTCTGGTTAATCTGGCTAAGGGTTTATCTATCTTGTTGATTTTCTCAAAGAACCAGCTCCTGGTTTTGTTGATATTTTGTATTGTTCTTTCTGTTTCTATTTGGTTGATTTCAGCTCTGAGTTTGATTATTTCCTGCCTTCTACTCCTCTTGGGTGTATTTGCTTCTTTTTGTTCCATAGCTTTTAGTTGTGCTGTCAAGTTGTTAGTGCGTGCTCACTTCAGTTTCTTTTTGTAGGCACTTAGAGCTATGAGTTTTCCTCTTAGCACTGCCTTCATGGAGTCCCACAAGTTTTGGTATGATGTGTCCTCATTGTCATTAAATTCTAAATACTGTTTAATTTCTTTCTTTATTTCTTCCTTGACCAAGTCATCATTGAGTAGAGAGTTGTTCAGTTTCCATGTACGTGTGGATTTTCCCTTGGTTTTGTCATTATTAAAGACTAGCCTTAGTCTGTGGTGATCTGATAAGATGCAAGGGATTATTTCAATCTTTTTGTATCTGTTGAGGCCTGTTTTGTGAGCAATTATATGGTCTATTTTGGAGAAGGTACCATGAGTTGCTGAGAAAAAGATATATATTTTTTTTTGTTTTAGGATGAAATGTTCTATAGATATCTATTAAGTCCATTTGGTTCATAACTTCTGTTAATGTCAAAGTGTCTCGGTTTAGTTTCTGTTTCCATGATCTGTCCATTGCTGAGAGTAGGATGTTGAAATCCCCCACTATTATTGTGTGAGGTGTAATGTGTGTTTTGAGCTTTAATAAAGTTTCTTTTATGTATGTAAGTGCCCTTGCATTTGGAGCCTAGATGTTCAGAATTGAGAGTTCACCTTGGTAGATTTTTCCTTTGATGAGTATGAAGTGTCCTTACTTATTTTCTTGATTACTTTTGGATGAAAGTCGATTTTATTTGATATTAGAATGGCTACTCCAGCTTGTTTCTTGGGACCATTTGCTTAGAGAATTGTTTTCCACCCTTTTATTCTGAGGTAGTGTCTGTCTTTGTCACTGAGGTGTGTTTCTTGTATGCAGCAAAGTTCTGGGTCCTGTTTGTGTATCCAGTCTGATAGTCTGCATCTTTTTATTGGGGAATTGAGTCCATTGATGTTAAGAGATATTAAGGAAAAATGATTGTGGCTTTCTGTTATTTTTGTTACTAGAGGTAGAATTATGTTTGTATAGCTATCTTCTTTTGGGGTTGTTGGAAGATTATTTCCTTGCTTTTTCTAGGTTGTAGTTTCCCTCCTTGTGTTGGCGTTTTCCATCAATTATCCTTTGAAGTGCTGGGTTTGTCGGAAGATATTGTGCAAATTTGGTTTTGTCATGGAATATCTTGGTTTCACCATCTATAGTGATTGAGAGTTTTGCTGGGTATGGTAGTCTGGGGTGACATTTGTGTTCTCTTAGGGTCTGTATGATGTCAATCCAGGCTCTTCTGGCTTTTATAGTCTCTGGTGAGAAGTCTGGTATAATTGTTATAGGTCTGCCTTTATATGTTACTTGACCTTTTTCCCTTACTGCTTTAGTATTTTTTCTTTGTTTTGTGCATTTGATGTTTTGATTATTATGTCACAGGAGGTATTTCTTTTCTGGTCTAGTCTATTTGGTGTTCTGTAGGCTTCTTGTATGTTTATGGGCATCTCGTTCTTTAGGTTAGGGAAGTTTTCTTCTATAATTTTGTTGAAGATATTTACTGGCCCTTTAAGTTGGGAATCTTCACTCTCATCTATACCTGTTATCCTTACGTTTGGTCTTCTCATTGCATCCTGGATTTCCTGGATGTTTTGTGTTAGGAGTTTTTTGCATTTTACATTTTCTTTGACAGCTGTGTCAATGTTTTCCATGGTATCTTCTGCACATGAGATTCTCTCTTCTATCTCTTTTATTCGGTTGGTGATGCTTGCGTCTATGGCTCCTGATCTCTTTCCTAGGTTTTCTATCTCCATGGTTGTCTTCTTTTGAGCATTCTTTATTGTTTCTATTTCCATTTGCAGATCCTGAATGTTTTTGTTTAATTCCTTCTTTGTGTTTTCTTGCAGTTCTTTAAGGGATTTCTGTGTTTCCTCTTTAAGGGCTTCTACCTGTTTACTTGTACTGTCCTTTATTTCTTTAAGGGAGTTACTTATGTCCTTCTTAAAATCCTCTATCATCATCATGAGAAGTGATTTTAATTCTGAATCCTGTTTTTCTTGTCTAATGGGGTGTCAAGGGCTTGCTATATTGGGAGAACTGGGTTGTGATGATCCCAGATAACTCTGGTTTCTATTGCTTATGTTCTTGCTCTTGCCTTTCGCCATCTGGTTAACTCTAGTGTTACCTGCCCTCATTGTGTAAGACTGGAGTCTGTATTTCCAGTTATCTTGCTTGTGTCAGAGCTCCTCAGAGTGCAGATGTCTCTGAAGTCTTCTGATCCTAATCTCCTGGGTGGAAGAACTCCTGGAACTCAGGCCACCTCTGGGATCTGGAAATCCTTCTGCTCTGGATGCAGTGGTTCCTCTAGGATGGCTCAGGATACGATGTCTCCACAAGTGCAAACCAGCTTGGTGTCTGCTGCTCTGAGTGCAATGGCTCCTCTAGGATGGCTCAGGATTCAGTACCTCCACAGGAGCAGACCAGCTATGTGTCTGCCCCAGCCAAAAGGACCAGGCAGGGGTGGAAGGGCCCTTTTTAAATTGTTAAGTTAATTTTCTCAGCATATTTTATCACAGCAACAGAAAAAGCAGGTAAAACACATACCTTCCAACTGAGCCATTGCTAGCAGTCTGCTTTTGCTTTTTTTTCCTTTGCATTTTTCTCTTATGAATGAGGAATAAAATAGAAGAAGTGGCCAGTTTACTTGAGAGGATGTATTACTTTTTAAGAGATAAACAATATTGAATTGAACCTCTCTCTTGCCCCCAAATGCTCTGGACATATATGTGGCTTATGTCTGTAACATTTGGGAAAAAAGTCAGAAAATAACGAAGAGATTCTTCATAGGGCTAGTCTACATCTTATTTCTGTTGTTGTTTTTAATGTTTGGCTTATTTGGTTGGTAAATTGAGGTTCTTTGTTTTTTTCATGTCTGCATCTTAACCCCCTAGTACTAGAAACCCTAAAAAGATCACTTAGGGTAAAAGCAATCAATTTAAATGTCATTGTCAATTTAACATCCAGTTTGAAGAGTTAGAATTTTTTTCTATTCAAAATGTCAACCACTTTTGCTATGATTGATAGGAAATTGGAAATGATTTATCTAGATAAACACACAGCCAAGGTAAATGCCCAGCGAATTTTATTAAGAAGGGGAAAAAGAACCATTTAGTTGGATCCATGACAAGAGTTGGTTTACACTCAGTTTATAAAAATCATAATAATTGTATCTATTTAATTTGCCAAACACAGAGGCTTTGGTTAGACATTGTGAACAGCTGTACCTCTGGCATCATGGGACTCAGAGGTATTTTGATCCTATGACCAGGCTAGGGAGAATATCAAGGGTGGGAACTATCATGCTACATAGATGACCTTTCTCCTAGAAGCAGCAGAATAAAATCTCTCTACAATATACTTCATGGGAGTATTGGGGAAATAGTTACACAGAGGGTTAGATGATATCATAGACATGGACAGCTTGAAATATGTGACAACTGAGCCCATGACAAGTGATCCTACAATGCTTGATGTAGTCAATTAAGGACTGAGAACAAGAAACACCAGAAAATACTATAATCTCTTATGAAGACTCGTGGCTAATTGTTCAAAACAAATTATGTTCCTTAACAAAACTGCCTGGCAAGGGATGACCTGTAAGAAAACATAAACAAAAATATTTATAAAAAAAAAATTAGAGAGTACTTATTTTCATAGGATCACTGAGAGACTCTACCAGGCTTAAGAATTGATACAGAGGGGAAGGTAGGAGGTGTGGACAGCTTGTTGAACCTCATAAAGATATTACTTTCATATTCCAGAGACCTACCAATAAGGTGAATAATCAACTAAGGAATATTTATGCATCTTGGAGCCTGTTCTCTTCCTGTTCTCATTTCTCTGTGTCCTTGATATCTGTGACTGGTTGTCTGTCTCTACTGTTTCACTTAGTGTCTCTGTGCTTCTGTCTCTGATACACATACACACACACACACACAAAGACACACACACGCACACATATATACATGCATACATATATATATATACATATATAGTATATGTATATATATATATATGTGTGTGTGTGTGTATGTGTGCGTGTCTGTGTGTCTTTGTGTGTGTCTGTGTCTGTGTGTGTCTGTGTCTGTGTGTGTCTGTGTGTGTCTGTGTGTGTCTGTGTGTGTCTGTGTCTGTGTCTGTGTCTGTGTATTCTCTCTCTCTGCAGGTTTACCCAGCTCAGCACTCGGCTCATATTTTAGAGTCTAGATTTTCTATGGCTGTCAACAAATGGGTTAATTATTCAGTTTTCCCAACTTTAGTTGAGATGCTTGACTCTTGCTTCATACATGTGCAGTTGAGTTACCAACTAAAGATTAGGGGCGAGTTTATATGGAGAACTTTGAACTTTTTCTGGAAAAAAAATCTCTTGGAATTTCTCCCCTCACTTCCTATATGGTATGCTTGGCTTGAACTCTGTCTTCTGTTTCTTCAACAAGATTTCAACTGGATCCCAGATTTTCTGAAGAAAGAAAAGGTAGATTATATAGACTAAAGTTTTCCCTCAGGCATAACAAATAGGAAACTCATTCTGCGCCTTTTTTTTTTTTGTATACTTGTACAGACAGGTCCATGCCTGTTGGCCTGTTCTTGGTCCTCTCCAAGATTTCTGAATATATAGATACATTTTTTTTTTACGTCTCCTCATGTCTCATCTGTGGGAAGTGTGCACCAGTACAAAAATACAAGCCACTTCACCATTACTAGAAGCAGAACTGTAAAACTCAATTTTACTAGACAGCAAAATGTTATGTGAGCCAGGGAAGGCAGTAAGCTATGGCTGTGCGCATTTTTCACTTCTTGTTTATGGCTGCTTTCAAGAGCAATAGCAGACTTGAGTGCTTACAACAGAGATGTGCAAAAGCAAGGGGGCCACAAAATCTAAAACATGGACTGTCTGACCTTTATAGAGAAAGTTTACCAATCCTTATTTCATAAGAATGGATAGTCCAGGCATCCTCGGCAACTCTGCACAACCTTTGCTTCTCATCACTAGGATGCAGGGAATGAAATGGTAGAAAGTTTCACATTGTATATTTCTGACATGAACTTGTTTAGTCACAGCATGTGTGTGATTGACTACATGAAGATGAGTATGCTAGGATAGACTAGGAGGGAACTGAGGCAGAAATTCTCACCTAAGCTTGTGCAGATGCAGAATAAAAACAATTTTCACTTTGGTCTAAGTTCCCCAGGGAGTTTGTCCTTTCCAGTCTACTGCTAGAATACCCTCATTCTTGACAAATACTAAATCCCAGTAATTTTGGAGTCATTGAGACAAGATCTCATTATGTAGCCCATGTCTAGCCCGGGTTAATTTCAAACTCAGTATTGACCTTCCAATTTCTGGCATTACTGGTCACCATGCTTACTTAGCTTTGCACTTCAGGTTATTTTTGTTTTTGTTGTTTGTTTGTTTGTTTGTTTTGAGGCTGATACTCTGAGAAATGAAAACTGCCTTTCCTGTATTTTTTTTTTCTGATTATATTCCAAAATTCTCTCTCTAGCCTGGAAGTTTAATGTGAAGCTCAGTTTTGGCTATATAACTACTCATTCACTATTTCCACACACAGACGGGAAATGTATCCCTCAGTTAAGATGTCAAGAAACAGAGAGTAGAGAGGGGGTGGGGAAACCAGAGGGGATAGGGGAGGGGGAAAACCATTCTCTCCTCACTCTTTAAAGCTGTTCTACTCTACTCTTTTGATACACATCTGTCCCCTCTCACCCCCATTTTCCGGCCATGTTACCTGCTTATTGAATGAGAAGCTAAGTTAGGCATATTGTTTCTAACTCTAACCTCTCATCACTAGGGAGGTTTAGCTCACATTCCTAGTCCTGTACTGTGCTGTATTACTATTTTTGCAAGAAAGGAGTAATTGTCCATAGGCAGGCTGTCTGCTTAGTCAAGTTTTGCTGGTAGACCTGCATGTTGCAGTGAAAGATGCTACAAGCCTGTATCTTCTCTGTTTTCTCTTGTTGGCTGATGCCTTATACAGGAAGCCCATCTATGCTTGTCTCCATGTGGCCACTTGGGAGAGTGAGCTTGAAGCCAGCTTTGCAGAAGCTGTGTCTGGGCTCTACGGATGCTCTCCAGGGTCAAAATCTGAAAGAATGAGAAGCTTCACTTTATCTCTGTTTTTCAAATAGTCTTGGATACAGAACTATAGTTTATCATTATCACTATATGGCTAACTAACCATCTCCAGGATCTTTAAAGGGTCCAATATGAAAGCATATTTGGGTACAAACTATGGGTTCCAAACTTCTTGCAAAAAAGCAGGTAAAACATCTGAAGGCGTAAAGAAAACCATGTCCTAGAAAAGTGCAATGTGCTGAGTGTTTCTGGGCACCTTTCCCCGGAATTTCTAGTAGCATATGAACTATCTGTATAATGTTTCTCCATCTTTGCCTCATTTTAAGCACTATCAATCTTTTATCTATTTATGTTAAAATGGGGACTGGCACTCTCTTTACCTCCTCTGCTTGGACCTCACTTACTTTACTAAACACCATGAGTGCTTCCTCTTTTAGTGTCTACCTAGTCCCCAGAGAGCTCCCCTCGGCCCCTCTCTTCCTTCCAGCCTTCTTCTCAACTCTCACTAGCTTCACCACAACTGTGTCATGGAGGCCTTTAAATCTGAGCATGGCCTGTCCCCTCTGCTACCTTGACAGGTTTGATCCACCCCCCCTTACTTGCTGTACTTTTGCTTGTTTTCCACCACACGGTCACCTAGTCACCCATCATGTGACTTACTCATTTTAAGTGTATTACCCATTGTCAATCTTCCTCTTCTGGGATAGATACACATTCTTTGATAATGTGTATCATTATTCAGCTTATTAATGTATGTGAAATATTCAACATGGCCCTTGCTGGCTGTGTGAATAAATGCTGGCCTCCCTCTTCTTTCACACTGCAACTCACGTCTCTGTTGAGCTTTCTCTTCATTTTGGTATCCATAGTAGACCTTCCTCCCTTCCAGACCTGGCCACTTCCTAGAAATCAAAGACATCCCCTCTTCCCAGTACTGTGCTGCCATCATTATATTGGAATCATAAGAGGGAACACCTACGTATGTGAGCCTTCACCTCCTCCTATTCAGCATGCACTTTTGTGATTGATTAGTCTCCTCCAAGATACTAATGCTTCAAATGTGCTGCATGTAAGACTTAAAATGACAACTTTAATTATTAAGGTAGAGGACATGGGCATCATGTCACATGAGGATCAACTTTTAGGTTGAATAGCTGACTTTACTGATCCCAAACGTTATCTAGTCATTCCTGTCCAGCAGGGAATGTCTTTTGCTTTGTCTATATCTTTCTGCCAGGTTCCTGTATCTTCTTTCCCTATGATGACTATTCTTTCTTCTCCTCACTTTTCCAGGTTTTCTCAATCAAGTAATATCCATTCAATGCAATATGGTATATGAGATAGCTTCAAAGCTCATCTTCTGTTGTTATGCTGAGTCATTCCAATGAAAACTCCATGCAACATAACATGTACTCAATGCTCATAAGAAAAAAGTTGCTGGGATGTTGCCCTTGGTCAAATATACATCTTCCTCACATCTCTATCCAGACACTTGAGCAGCAGGTATTTGTAGTTCTGACTTTGTTTTTTGATGTTGAGTTTCTGTGAGAGCCAGAGCAAACCTCAGGGCACTTTGCCCCATCACCTTGCCATATCACTAAATGGAAATCATTATCGAGAATCAGGCTAGATGAAGACCTCAGGCATACATTGATGATTCTTAATCTAGCTGAGTATGAGAATTGCCAAGGGAGCTGTTAAAAATTTAGATGCTGTAACTGGGGAAATGGCTTTTGGATTAGGAGCTTGTTGTACAAGGATAAAGACCTGAGTTTTGATGCCCTGAAACTGAGTGAAGTAGCACACACTATAATCCCAGTTCTTCTAAGGTCTGATGAGAAATAGAGACAGGAGAATTGCCAGAAGCTCATGAACCACTAGCCTGGAACACACAGCAGTTAATAGCAGAGACCTTGTCTCAGATAAATTAGAGACAAGGAATGACACCCAAGATTGTCCTCCCATTTGCACCCCTGAACTCACAGAAAGGAACACAGAAATAGATACACAAATAGACACACTCACAGACACACAAACAAATAAAAACAAATAAAACAAAATATTAGCAACAATTAAACAACCCTATTGCTATTTACAAGTGAGGCTATTCTCAAGGGTGGACCCAGTACTAGCGTGGAATGCCCTGAAGTGACACAGAGATCCGTCGTTGTAAACTTCTGGCAGATGAAATATGAAGCTCACACATTTTGAAAGATATGAATCTAAGATTAGAAGGAAAATGAAGCGAACATGCTTACACTTCCTAGAGGAGTGCATGCAACACAGGGTAGACAGACACTCTATGCTTCACAGTTGTGTATATCCATAGGAGTGATTCTGCATTTCCCTGTTGAGCAGGACAAGGAAGCAGTCTCTTTGTGATGCCACAGTAGACAATAGATGTGTGGTGAATACTTTGCAGTCACATAGGGGAAGCCACCTACCCTTTTGTGAGAGTAAGGAAATAGATTTGTGTGATTCTCTGACTTGTGCAAATTTTTTTGTAATTATTGGATGTTTGTTTCAGCTCAGCTTTATCTGGATAAGCAGGTTGAGGAGGAGGGAACTGAGGACTTGAGGGCCCCATTAGTTTAACTCTAATCCTCCAAGGGAAAAATCCGTACAAATCTCCCAATGAGCTAGCTGCTAATCCCTCTTCTTCATTAATGAGGTAGGAAATTTCCCTGCTCCTGTCCTGGGATGGTTCATTAGCCTCAGAGCCATTCTCTTCCCCAGGAGGCTTCTTTGAGATGACTCCATCAGGATTCTGAAGGTGTGCTGAGAGACTGAGGTTGGCCTGTTGTAAATGGCCATCTGGGAATACAAATAACCAGTGCCATTTGCCCTCCTGTACCTGGGGTGGGGGAAGTGCTACACCAAACACATGACTAAACTCTATGAAGGGGTGTGTGAGGGGGCAGAGTGTGTGTGTGTGTGTGTGTGTGTATTTAGATGTGTCACAGAGAGAAGATACAGTGTGATAGAGATAATACCAAATGTTTTCCCAATTCCGTTCTTCCACCTTGGCATACTGAAGATTGCATTTCTCATTCTCCACTGAGGTTAAATTAGAATTATGTATTTGCATTTGTTGAGCAGTCTGCATCAAAATTATATAAGCAGCTTCCATCCCCAGCTTTAGAAAGTATTTAAGCCTGCACTACTCTTTTCCTTTACTACATCAATCCCACAACTCAACAATAAGAGAGAGGAACTTGAAACCCTTGAGTGGGAATTTTATCAGTGAGTCCCTGGCCTCACTGGAATTTACATACAGTAAGTTAAAGTGTGAAATTTTTGAGGTTGGTCTGTTGCAGTAGCAAGAACTTGTTTATGCTGTATACTAAGACATATAGACATACCATACTCCAAATGTATATATAAGATATAGATAAACTTCAAACATTTTTGTGTATAACACAATGTCATAGACTCACAATGACAGGTATAAATATACTCTCTCTGTTTCTGTCTTTGTCTCTCTGTCTCTCTCTCTCTGTCTCTCTCTCTCTGTCTCTCTCTCTCTCTCTCTGTCTCTCTCTCTCTCTCTCACACACACACACACACACACACACACACACATATAAACACACACAATCTTAGTTCACTTCTAATATTTGCTTCAGCTTACAAGGTGCACTGACATGCTCTGAATGGACATAGAACCACACACAGAACAATCCAAGTCCTAAGCAGCAGCATCTCTTGTAGTTCAGAGCTTAAGCTGCATTAACAGCCCCCACCACAGCTCTCAGTTCCCTAATCTGTCAATCTCCTTTAATTGATAAAAAATCCTCACTTTGGGGCCTTCTTTCTATCTAGACACCAGAGAGTCTTCAAATTACTCATTCAGGCCTTTTCAGATTCAAGGTTTCCTTGAACTAATCACCTATGAAGCTGTAACTTACTGTGTGAGGTGGGCTGAGGTGAGGGACAGAGACAGAGCTATGTCTCCACAGCTTGGCTGTAAAAGCACTCACTTTCTCAGTCCAAATACCTGTGTTGGGTTTGTGACTTCAGGTCTCTCATTCTGGAAGGCTGACTCACCTCACCTCACTGTCTCCAGGTAAGATCACAGAGAAAGTGTTCCAGCGCAGCAAGCATGTCCAGGAGAAGCCTACTGTGTGCTACCCTGTGTGTCACACCTGTCACAGATGGTGACAGCTGTGAGTGGAGGTGAACTATGGAGCCTTGTGGTTGAAGGTACTTCTTTAAACCACAAGCAGAGGGGAAGAATGTACAGAGGTTTGGAGGAAGAACGGAAGTAGGAAAGTGAAGGACGTCTTTTCCTTCCTTGTGCTGCCTCTTCAGGGATGAATAGGAATCTGACAAGTGACCAAAGAGAAGAGGAATGTGCAGGCAAAACATTAGCACTCTTGAAGATAGAGAGGTGTAAGATCACAGCTCACCCTGTGGTTCTTGATAGAAAATGACTCACATCTTCAATTTCAGATTTGTGTTTTCCATATCTTAGTGCTTCCAGTTATAGTTGAAAAATTTTAAATTACATTTCCTTACGTATTCTGTGTCCCTGGCTTCCCCTCCTCTGTGTGTATTAATTACTACCTGGGCACATGCACCACAATGCACATGTGGAGGTAAGAGGATAACTTGCAGGAGATAGCTCTGCCCTTTTACATGTGGGGCCCAGGACTGAACTCAAGTCACCAGACTTGGCAGTGAATGCCTGTTTACTGAGAAATCTGGCCACCCTGTATTACTTTGAAAGTTTATATGAGTTTTGAAACCAAGACACACAATGGACTACATTGTTGTATTGGCCTCAAAAGACTGCCATTCCAAAACACAAACTTTTGTAAGAAATTCCATACAAAACCAAAACAAAACCTGCAACAAATAGCATAAAATAAATGCACAAAGATTGATGACTGATGGATCAGAAAGTTTAAGTTTTCTTAAATCATCTGTTTTTATGGCTACATTTTTTAGAGTGGGATGCTTCTATCTCATGCTGTTATGTTAGGCTATTGGATTAAGAAATGGTTTCTAGGCCAATTTGTCATCTAATTTAAGATTCAAGTACTTTATCTAAAAGCATACGATTTAAGTTCAATGTCTCTATTTTGTGCATCCTGCTTATTCGGGATGATCCTCGAGAAGGGGCATTGGGGAATTTGCAAAATATATGCTCAGTTGTGGTGTTTAGACCGTAAGGACCTGGTTTCTCTGGCTGGAGCACAGAAGTTATTTCCTTAGATAGAAATAAATGCCATTATTTCTCAAGGATTTCGACAGCTGTGAGTTGTTTCTCAAGCCACTCTTTATGTTAGGCATACAGGTTGCTCTGGGCATCTAGAGACTTGCTGGGAACACGAAAGCAGAAGCAGAAATTGTGGGCTTCAAACTGAGAAAAATAGTAAGCATTATCATGGCAAGAAAGGTGAGGAGGGCTGGGTGGAGGGAAGATCTTCCTGTGGATAGTGACCACAGGAAGTCCAGGAACATTCTGCATACTTATGAAAAATTAAAGATAAATGCAGTGATCCAAATGTTTGTAGCAATTAAAAGAAGTGTATTGTCTTTAAAGAGCAAATTGTCTACTACTCTGAGTTCTCACGGGTGCAGAGAGTACTGCTCCCCAGACTCTCTCTTTTTCACAGAGAATCCTCTTCCCAGACTCGGAGCTCTCCTTCCTCCTCATCATTTCAAATGCTACTCCTGTGAGAGAGGAGTGACTTCTTCCAAAACTTTGGTGCTGTAGCCGACAGGAATTCCTTTCTTCCTTTTCCAACCCTTCACATTTTATTATGTCTTCACTCTCCAAAAGCTTGGGCATGATCATATTTTTGTTTAAGAGCTTCAAAATACTTAAGTCTGTTTTCCTCAAATGCCACCACCAGTGTGTCCATGCCCTTTTTCCTGTTCTCGTGGTTCTGTTTTGATTTGACGACAAGAACATCCTCTTCTCAAACAGTTGTCACTGTTTTCCTCTGTTCTCAGCAGGCTTGAGTTGTCTAGCAACCTACTGGATTTTGTATCTTCCCTAAGCAATGACATGGGCCTGAACATACCTTCTTTGTGTTTTGACATGTGTCTTCTCTGGGGAACTTTACTTTCTGACATTCATCATAACAAAATTGATTTGAAAGAAGAGATATTCATCATCACAACAGAAACTTCCAGCAGCCTGGTGGAGTCTGAGCATTGGCAGTCTTCTCTTCTCTTCTCTTCTCTTCTCTTCTCTTCTCTTCTCTTCTCTTCTCTTCTCTTCTCTTCTCTTCTCTTCTCCTCTCCTCTCCTCTCCTCTCCTCTCCTCTCCTCTCCTCTCCTCTCCTCTCCTCTCCTCTCCTCTCCTCTCCTCTCCTCTCCTCTCCTCTCTTCTTTCTCTCTTTTCTGATTCAGATGGCTTGATTATATTAATAGTTAAATTTTTCCCCTCAAAACTCCAAAGTAATAGGCTGAAATGAACATTATCAATGAACCATCAAATTTTCATATATGTATACATACATACATACATACATACATACATACATATGTTATACATTAAAATAAAAAGCCTCTCACATTGGTATAATTTTAGTAACTTTATTTTATGAATGAAAGAAATGGAGTTTGAGAAATTGAAGGTCTTCCTCACTGTTTTATTCAGAATTTCTGATTAAAGCCTCAGTAATTGAAAGAAGATCATATGATCAATGCTTTTAGAAAAAGTCACACAGCTTAGTAGGTTACAAACACTTATTTTCATATTTATGTTTTAATGATTCTATTTAAAGATTTCCTGACTTACGGGCATGAGTAGTTTGCATCTCTGCATGTAAGTGAACTATGAATGTGCCTGGTGCCCACAGAGCTGGAAGACAGTGTCAGATCACCTGGAATTGGAGTTATAGATGATGTGAGCAGCTAAGTGGGTTCTGGAAACTGAACTCAGTT
The DNA here is from genome assembly GCF_004785775.1 of Grammomys surdaster. Taxonomy (NCBI): domain Eukaryota; kingdom Metazoa; phylum Chordata; class Mammalia; order Rodentia; family Muridae; genus Grammomys; species Grammomys surdaster. The sequence continues at coordinate 5,965,209 of NW_021604669.1, read as the reverse complement.
CCTCTGCAAGAGTGACATGCACTCTTAACCTCTGAGCCACATTTCCAACCCTCATTTTTTGATGATTCTTTCTTTAGGTTTTCCTTTTTACAGCAGTTACAGTAAATGCTATTCTGGAATACCAGGAACAATAGCAACGTTTGCAGAATGATGATGCTCGCTTCTCACTCATGTGACCACTCAGAAGAAAAGACACTCTATCCACTGGCAGCATTGCTCCACAGAGCCACTCAGGGATCTAGTTACCATCCATCACATGACATCTCCCTCTTCTGTAACACACCATCAGTGACATCACTGAATGAATCCACGAAGTCCAGTGTGGTCAAGAAGGTAGATAGAAGAAATTGTGTCAAAAAGAAGAGGAAGAAGAGGAGAAGGAGGAGGAAAGGAGGAGTGGGAGGAAGAAGAAGAGGAAGAAACTGTGTTAAGGCATCAGCTTGAGAAAAGCATGTGACCCTGTCTTTTTGGGTAACCATGTATCTGATAATATTGACTCCTTTTGTTCTCAAGTAAGAGGTCATTTCTGAAAGAATACATAACAGTTTATACAACACACACACACACACACACACACACACACACAGAGAGAGAGAGAGAGAGAGAGAGAGAGAGAGAGAGAGAGAGAGAGA